>NW_006779491.1:78197-111752 GCF_000442215.2 Lipotes vexillifer | reverse complement strand
AACAACCCAATCCAAAAATGGGCAGAAGACCTAAATAGACATTTCTCCAAAGAAGATATACAGACTGCCAACAAACACATGAAAAATGCTCAACATCATTAATCATTAGAGAAATGTAAATCAAAACTACAATGAGATATCATCTCACACCAGTCAGGATGGCCATCATCAAAAAATCTAGAAACAATAAATGCTGGAGAGGGTGTGGAGAAAAGGGAACCCTCTTGCACTGCTGGTGGGAATGTGAATTGGTACAGCCACTATGGAGAACAGGTTGGAAGTTCCTTAAAGAACTACAAATAGAACTACCATATGACCCAGCAATCCCACTAGTGGGCATATACCCTGAGAAAACCATAAATCAAAAAGAGTCATGTACCAAAATGTTCATTGCAGCTCTATTTACAATAGCACAGAGATGGAAACAACCTAAGTGTCCATCATCAGATGAATGGATAAAGAAGATGTGGCACATATATACAATGGAATATTAGCCATAAAAAGAAACGAAATTGAGCTATTTGTAATGAGTTGGATAGACCTAGAGTGTGTCATACAGAGTGAAGTAAGTCAGAAAGAGAAAGACAAATACCGTATGCTAACACATATATATGGAATATAAGAAAATAATGTCATGAAGACCTAAGGGTAAGACAGGAATAGACACAGACCTACTAGAGAATGGACTTGAGGATATGCGGAGGGGGAAGGGTAAGCTGTGACAAAGTGAGAGAGTGGCATGGACATATATATACACTACCAAACATAAGGTAGATAGCTAGTGGGAAGCAGCCGCATAGCACAGGGATATCAGCTCGGTGCTTTGTGACTGCCTGGAGGGGTGGGATAGGGAGGGTGGGAGGGAGGGAGACGCAAGAGGGAAGAGATATGGGAACATATGTATATGTATAACTGATTCAGTTTGTTATAAAGCAGACACTAACACACCATTGTAAAGCAATTATACTCCAATAAAGATATAAAAATATCAAATCAGAAAAAAAAACCTAAAAAAAATTTTAAAAATAATAAGAGACAGCAAAAAAATATGTCACAGATGAAGGAGCAAGGTAAAAACCTATAAGACCAAATAAATGAGGAATTAGGCAATCTACCTGAAAAAGAATTCAAAGTAATCATAGTAAAGATTATCCAGAATCTTGTAAGTATAATGTAGACATGGATCTAGAAAATACAAGAAATGTTTAACAAAGACCTAGAAGAATAAAACAACAAATAAACAGAGATGAACAACATAATAACTGAAATGAAAAATACACTAGATGGAATCAATAACAGAATAACTGAGGCAGAAGAACGAATAAGTGAGCTGGCAGACAAAATGGTGGAAATAACTGCTGAGGAGCAGAATAAACAAAAAAGAATGCAAAGAATTGAAGACAATCTAAGAGACCTCTGGGACAACAGTAAATACACCAACATTTGAATTATAGGGTTCCCAGAAGAGAAGAGAAAAAGAAAGGGCCTGAGAAAATATTTGAACAGATTGTAGTTGAAAATTTCCCTAACATGAGAAAGGAAATAGTCACATGCAGGGTCACATGCAGGATAAACCCTAGGAAAAACACACCAAGGCACATATTAATCAAACTAACAAAAATTAAATTCAAAGAAAAAATATTAAAAGCAGCAAGAGAAAAACAAAAAATAACATACAAAGGAATCCACATAAGGTTATCAGCTGATTTTTCAGCAGAAACACTGCAGGCCAGAAGGGAGTGGCAGGATATACTTAAAGTGATGAAAGAGAAAAACATACAACCAAGATTACTCTACCCAGCAAGGATCTCATTCAGATTCGATGGAGAAGTCAAAAGCTTTTCAGACAAGCAAAAGCTAAGAGAATTCAGCACCACCAAACCAGCTTTACAACAAATGCTAAAGAAACTTCTCTAAGTGGGAAACACAAGAGAAGAAAAAGACCCACAAAAACAAATGCAAAACAATTAAGAAAGTGGTAATAGGGACATGCATATCAATAATAACCTTCATTGAAAATGGATTAAATGCCCCAATCAAAAGACACAGACTGGCTGAATGGATACAAAAACAAGACCCATACATATGCTGTCTAGAAAAGACCCATTTCAGACCTAGGGACACATACGAACTGAAAGTGAAGGGATGGAAAAAGGTATTCCATGCAAATGGAAATCAGAAGAAAGCTGGAGTAGCAATATTCATATCAGTTAAAATAGACTTTGAAATAAAGACTGTTACTGAAATAAAGACTGCTACAAGAGATAAGGAGGGACACTACATAATGATCAAAGGATCAATCCAAGCAGAAGATATAACAATTATAAATGTTTATGCACCCAACATAGGAGGACCTCAATGCATAAGGAAAATGCTAACAACAGTGAAAGGAGAAATCGACAGTAACACAATAATAGTAGGGGACTTTAACACCCCACTTACACCAACAGACAGATCATCCAAACAGAAAAAAAATAAGGAAAAGCAAGATTTAAATGACACAATAGACCAGATAGGTCTAGTTGATATTTATAGAACATTCCACCCAAAAGTGGCAGAATACACTTTCTTTTCAAATGCACAAGGAACATTCCCCAGGATAGATGCCATCTTTGGTCACAAATCAATCCTCAGAAAATTTAAGAAAACTGAAATTGTATCAGGCATCTTTTCTGACCACAACGCTATGAGACGGCAAATCAACTGTAGGAAAAAAACCTGTAAAAAACACAAATACATGGAGGCTAAACAGTGCACTACTAAATAACAAGAGATCACTGAAGGAATCAAAGAAGAAATAAAAAAATACATAGAAACAAATGACAATGAGCACACGACAACCCAAAACCTATGGGACACAGCAAAAGCAGTTCTAAGAGGGAAGTTTATAGCAATACAATCTCACCTCAAGAAACAAGAAATATCTCAAATAAACAATCTAACCCTACACTTAAAACAATTAGAGAAAGAAAAACAAAGAAAACCCAAAGTCAGTAGAAGGAAAGAAATCATAAAGATCACAGCAGAAATAAATGAAATAGAAACAAAGAAAACAATTACAAAGATAAATAAAACTAAAACCTGTTTCTTTGAGGAGCTAAAATTGATAAACCCTTAGCCAGACTCATCACGAAAAAAAGGGACACCACGCAAATCAATAAAATTAGAAATGAAAAAGGAGAAATCACAACTGACACTGCAGAAATACAAAGGATTATAAGAGACTACTACAAACAACTATATGCCAATAAATGGACAACCATTAAGAAATGGACAAATTCTTGGTAAGGCACAACTTTCCAAGACTGAACCAGGAAGAATAAGAAAATATACACAGACCTATCGCAAGTAATGAAATTAAAACCATAATTTAAAATCTTCCAACAAACAAAAGTCCAGGACCAGATGGCTTCACAGGTGAATTCTATCAAACATTTAGAGAAGAGCTAACACCAATCTTTCTCAAACTCTTCCAAAAAAGTGCAGAGGGAGAAACACTAACAAATTCATTCTAAGAAGCGACCGTCACCCTGATACCAAAAACAGACAAAGATATCAAAAAAAAGAAAATTATAGACCAATATCACTGATGAACATAGATGGAAAAATCCTCAACAAAATACTAGCAAACAGAATCCAACAGCACATTAAAAGTATTATACCCCATGATCAAGTGGGATTTATCCCAGGGATGCAAGGATTCTTCAATATACTCAAATCAATCAATGTGATACACAACATAACAAATTAAGGAATAAAAACCCTATGATCATCTCAATAGAGGCAGAAAAAGCTTTTGACAAAATTCAACACAGATTTATGATAAAATCTCTCAAGGAAATGGGCATAGAGGGAACCTACCTCAACATAATAAAGGCCATACATGACAAACCCAGAGCAAGCATCATACTCAATGGTGAAAAACTGAAAGCATTTCCACTAAGATCAGGAACAAGACAAGGATGTCCACTCTCTCCACTCTTATTCAACATAGTTTTGGAAGTCCTAGCCACAGTAATCAGAGAAGAAAAAGAAATAAAAGGGATACAAATTGGAAAAGAGGAAGTAAAACTGTCACTGTCTGCTGAAGACATCGTATTATACATAGAAAATGCTAAAGATGCCACCAGAAAACTACTAGAGCTAATCAATGAATTTGGTTAGGTTGCAGGATACAAAATGCACAGAAAATTCTGGCATTCCTATACACCAACAACAAAAACTCAGAAAGAGAAATTAAGGAAACACTCCCACTTACCACTGCAACAAAAAGAATAAAATATCTAGGAATAAACCTACCTAAGGAGACAAAAGAGCTGTATGCAGAAAATTATAAGACACTGATGAAAGAAATTAAAGATGATACAAATAGATGGAGAGATATACCATGTTCTTGGATTGGAAGAATCAACATTGTGAAAGTGACTCTACTACCCAAAGCAATCTACAGATTCAGTGCAATCCCTATCAAACTACCACTGGCATTTTTCACAGAACTAGAACAAAAAATTTCACAATTTGTATGGAAACACAAAAGACCCCGAATCTCCAAAGCGATTGAGAACGAATCGCCAAATCTTGAGAACGAAAAATGGAGCTGGAGGAATCAGGCTGCCTGACTTCAGACTATACTACAAAGCTACAGTAATCAAGATGTAGTGGAATAACTGAGGACATGGAAAGGAGACGTGACCCATGAGCCCCCCCGCCACCCCAGCAAACTGGGGGCTGGCGAATAAGCCAGAACTGTAAACAGTCCTGAATGCTTTGAGCCCCCCTCTGCAAACCGGGGGCCTGCGAATAAGCATTGAGTGCTTTGGGCACTGATCCATGACATGACCTCAGTATAATCAGAACACAAGGAAACGTCCTTGTGCTACTTTAGTATAATCAGTATGATGGGAACACAAGGAGATGGCCTTGTGCTGCTTGTGGGCTCAAGGATGAAGCACGGCATGTCTTCAAGAAAGCCTATTGTTGCTTGTCTAATCTATAAAAGTATATGTTGCTGCTTTGGCATTTCTGGAATGTTAAGAAAACAGGTCTTAAGATGTAAACATGGATAATGTTTAAATAAAAGCCGCCACAGCAGGACAGACGGGGCTGTTTTGCCTGATCGAGCGGCAGCCCTCTACTGCTGTGCTTCTGCACAATTCATCTCGTGTGATGAGCTTACTTTCGGCCCTGTCATAAGAAAAAAACACAACATTTGGCGCCCGAACAGGGACCTGAAGGTAAGTAACCGCGCGATCACGGGACCGAAGGAGAAATTGGTCCGCTCAAGAGTAAGCGAAACCTTCGAGAGCAGTAGAGTCATGGGAAATTCCCATTCAATAGAATTTCAATACATTAAACGCCTAAAACAGTTGTTACGGAGTTCAGGAGTGAAAATGAAACCAGAATCTTTTGGTGAACTGTTTGCGCTGGTTCGTAAACATTGTTACTTGTTTCAACCTACTGGTCAGAACCAGTTGAATTTAAAAGTTTGGAAACAGGTTATGCGAGCCTTAAGAAGAGCTCATCAGCATGGAGACCCTGTATCTGTCCGTGTTTGGTCTCTTTGTAATTTAATTTCCCTTGCCCTGGAACAATTACAATCTGAAACTGAAAGTGAAAATGGGGCACGCTCTCAGCGTCTGAATTCTGCTCCCGATCACTCTGCTGCTTTTCATACTCTGTCTCGTGAGTCTCCTATAGAGGACTTTCCTCTGCCTCCTCTTCCCCTTGTGTCTGAGACGGGAGAGGATTTTTCAGGTTCCAGTGATGAAGGGGCTTTTTCTAATGATGAAAAAAATAGGGAACAAACTAACAAACAAAGTGAAATGCCACTTTCTCAACAGAATGAGATTTCTGATATACTTCCAAAGTTAAAAAATCTGATGGTTAAATTGGAAGAAAATAAAAACAATGCTACCACTCCTTTATATCAGGAGCCATGTCCTACTATTACTTCGGCTCCTCCTTTAGAATTAACAGTTTATCCTGTTGGAGCCTCTCGTCAGTTTCGCTTTCCTCTAAAGCCTGAATCTAATAGACTATTGTTGGAAGAAGAGATGAATAAGGAAGAAAAGCAATATTCTGAACCATTTTTTGCTTTCCCTATTGTTAGACAAGCTATGCCTGCTAATGATCAATTTCCAAATGGATATATAAATGTTGAGTATAACCATCATGATATAAAAATTTTAAAAATGCTAAAAGAAGCCATTAATGCATATGGGATGCA
Source organism: Lipotes vexillifer (assembly GCF_000442215.2). Classification (NCBI taxonomy): domain Eukaryota; kingdom Metazoa; phylum Chordata; class Mammalia; order Artiodactyla; family Lipotidae; genus Lipotes; species Lipotes vexillifer. The sequence continues at coordinate 105,526 of NW_006779491.1, read as the reverse complement.
TTCTAATTATGTTCAAGGACTTTTGTCTGGTTATGCTACTGAAAGCATATTAATTCCTCATGATTGGGAAGCGATTGCCAAAACTGTTCTTGAACCTGGACAATATATGCAGTTTAAGACTTGGTGGAGAGAAGAAGCTGAAAATATGGCAAGGAATAATGCGGCCCGTAATCCTCCAGGGCCACTTTTAGATGAATTAATAGGAGCAGGTGCATTTAGTAATCTAGAAGCTCAAGCTCAATTTCATGATTTACGAATCATTCAAATTCGTATGTGTTGTTTGCCAGCATGGTTAGGAATGGAACCCCCTGGAAAGACAGCACAATCTTTTACTAAGTTAATACAGGGGCCTGGTGAGCCCTACACTGATTTCTTGTCTAGACTTCGTGCAGCCATTCAAAGAGCTGTAACACAAATAGACATGCAAGATTTATTATTACAATCTTTGGCCTTTGAGAATGCAAATCCTAAATGCCAGAGGGCATTGCGGCCTTTACGAGCTGCAAACACTCCACTTGAAGAATATATAAAAGCTTGCTATGATATTGGATCTCCTACTTACCATGCCAATTTACTTGCAGCTGCCATAAATGGAGGGTTGAAAGATAATCGTACTAAATGTTACAACTGTGGAAAGTATGGACATGCGATGCGAGATTGTCGAAAAAGGCAAGGCCAAATATCAAAACAAGTTAAGAATGAGCAGCCACCTGGTATGTGTCGCCGGTGTGGTAAAGGACGACACTGGGTTAATAGGTGCCGTTCCAAAAGGGATAAGTTAGGAAATCTTTTACCTCCACGAGATGATATCTCGGGAAACGGGAAGCTAGGCCCAACCCGGGGCCACAACAATACAGAAAAAGTGACAGTCAACTCTCAACAGTATCCAGTAAGCAATGGCAACTTTTATCAGACCTTACAGGACCATCTCAACATCGGCTCTTAGTTACTGATCTCATGCATGCTACCAGCGACAGTGCTGCCGTTGATTTAATTGCTCCTCGAGATTTTATCCTTACACCAGCAGGAGGAGTACACAAATTAGCTACAGGAGTTTATGGCCCTATACCTGCAGGAACCGTGGGACTATTATTAGGACGAAGTAGTTTGACTCTGCAGGGTGTAACAGTTTATACTGGAGTTATTGATGAGGATTATAATGGAGAAATTTCTATTATGATTTCTGTTACAAAATCTATAGAATTTAATAAGGGACAAAGAATTGCTCAATTGTTATTGTTACCATATGTAAAACAAGCAGCCGCCCTGGTAAAGTGCACTGGGGGGTTCGGCAGCACAGGAAAAAATGTTTTTTGGCAATCCTTTATCAATGACCAACGTCCTCAATTAACGATTACCTTTAATAATGATGTAAAATTTACGGGCCTTGTTGATACGGGAGCTGATGTGTCTATAATAAAAGTCTGAATGGCCTTCATATTGGCCTTTAGAAAAAGTGGAAGCTACTTTTACAGGAATAGGAAACTTGCATATGGTTTGGCACAGTAAAGAATTATTGGAGTGTAAAGGCCCGGAAGGACAAAAAGCTGTGTTGCAACCATATGTGGCCGATATTGGAATTAATTTATGGGGAAGAGATATATTACAACAATGGGGAACATCTATCTCCATACCAACAATTTCCCCTGAAGCAAAGCAAATGATGTCAAACATGAAATGTGATTATTCACAATTAAATGCTACTGAACCCCAATATGTAACTAAAACGGGGAAAGATTATACTGGGCTTGGATATCCAAATTTAGTGTAGGGGCCACTGCTCGAAAATTTGCATTACCATTAAAATGGTTAAAAGATACCCCTATATGGACAGAACAATGGCCCTTAACTCAAGAAAAATTACAAGCATTACACCAATTAATACAAGAACAATTAATAGCAGGACATATTGAAGTATCCACTAGCCCTTGGAATTCACCTGTTTTTGTAATCAAGAAAAAAATCAGGAAAATGGAGAATGTTGACAGATTTACGAAAAATTAATGAGATTATTCAACCTATGGGGACATTGCAACCTGGAATTCCATCTGCTGCAATTGGGAATTTATAATTATAGATTTGAAAGACTGTTTTTTTACTATACCATTACAACCTCAAGATTGTGAAAGATTTGCATTTACTGTACCAGCCTTAAATCAAGAACATCCGGCTCAGAGATTTCAATGGAAAGTTCTCCCTCAGGGGATGTTAAATAGTCCAACTATGTGCCAATTTTTTGTTAACCAACCTTTGGAGGAGTTAAGTCACATGTATCCTAAAACACGTATTCTCCATTATATGGATGACATTCTATTTACTCATTCTTATCAGCATACATTACAGCAGATGTTACAACAAACAGAGTTGAAATTTAAAGAATGGGGTTTACAAATAGCTCCTGAAAAAATTCAAAAATGTGCTCCCTGGCAGTATCTTGGACAAATTGTAACTAATACTCAGATTATTCATCAGAAAGTACAAATTAGATGAGATTCTCTTGTAACATTAAATGATTTTCAAAAATTACTGGGAGATATTAATTGGTTACGTCCTAGCCTAGGAATTCTTACTTATAAGCTACAAAATTTATTTCACACCTTGGAAGGCGATCCAGCATTGAATAGTCACCGTGAACTTTCTCCACAGGCGGAACAAGAACTTAAATGGATAGAAAAACATATACATGATGCACAATTGGATCGGATTGAGTCTCTGGATCATTTACGACTTATTGTATTTCATACTCCTCATTCCCCTACTGGATTACTACAACAAGATAACCTCATAGAGTGGATATTTTTAGCTCATAAAGCTCAAAAGAAATTAAAATCTTATGTACAAAAAATAGCTGATATTACTATTAAAGGTAGGTTATGACTATCCTTCTGATAAACGTTTACAATTTTTGAAAAAGACTAATTGGATTTTGACAAAAATAGTTCAATCAGATCCTGTTATAGGACCAACCTTTTTTACTGATGCCAATAAAATGGGAAGAGCAGGATATACTAACAGCCATGATCAAAAGGTGTTACAATCTGCATATGTTTCGGTTCAAAAAGCAGAACTATTTGCTGTAATACTATTGTTACAAGATTATCCAATTGCTCTTAATATAATTACAGACTCTCAGTATGTGGAATTTACAGTTAAAAATATTGAAACCGCTTTTATCCCAAATAATGGATCAGAACTGCACTCTTTATTTTTGCAAATACAACATATAATTAGACTACGTACTGCACCACTTTATATTACTCATATTCATGCTCATACTCATTTACCCAGCCCATTGGTAGATGGAAATGATTTTATTGATACTTTAGTGAGTACTGTACAATTAGCTACAGCAGAACATCACAGATATCATACTAATGCCAGAGGATTGAAAAATAAATTTAATCTTACATGGAAACAAGCAAAAACTATTCTCCATACATGCCCGCAATGTGCTGCTATTATTCAACCTTGTTTGAATATTGGAGTTAACCCTAAAGGCTTATCTGCTAATGCTATCTGGCAAATGGATGTAACTCAATATCCTGGTTTTGGAAAGTTAAAATATATTCATCATTCTGTAGATACGTACTCTCATTTTTCATGGGCAACTCCATTATCTTCTGAAAAAGCTGATGCTGTAATAACGCATTTATTAGAAGCTTTTGCTGTTATGGGAATTCCCGACAGCATAAAAACCGATAATGCTTCTGCATATCACTCTCAAAAATGTCAGACTTTTTTTGCAACACATAATATACAGCATGTTACAGGTATCCCAGGAAACAGTACGGGACAAGTGGTTATTGAACGACAAAACCGCACTTTGAAAGAAATGCTTACAAAACAAAAAGGGGTAGATGAGGTACAAAGTCCTAGGAGAAGAATACATATTGCTTTATTTACTCTTAATTTTTTGAATCACGGAGAAGATGACTTTAGTGCAGCTGACAGACATTGGACAAAAGTACACAAGAACTTAGACAACCTGTTTTTATATTAAATGAAAATACTAACACTTGGGAACCTGCCGAGGTTCTTCGTTGGGGCCGGGGATATGCTTCTGTTTCTGCAGGAGCTGAATCTTATTGGGTGCCGGCTAAGAAGATAAAGCTTCAGGATGGCAACTAAGCGTAGCTTTGATGTGATGGGAATGACGAAGGGATTTGCGGAGATGGATTTGAGCAAGAGAGCATTCCTTATGCCATTGGATCAAACAAAGAAGGCGTCTCCATTGACTTGGGGGCAAATAAAAAAGTTTGCAGGCACTGCGAAAAATCTTGTTATTTCACAGGGTAAACCCCTCAATAGCACCAATCTTTTTGTGGCCATGATGGCAGTGTTGTCTGCACAGGTAATAAGCATATTAGCCAATGAGATAAATTGTACTAACCATACTTATTGGACTTATATTCCTAACCCTCCTCTTAACATGGGGGTTACCTGGTGGGATGCCCCAATTCTTGTATATGTAAATGAGTCTGGATGGTTGCCTGGTCCTTTTGATGATAGAGGCCCTTTAAAGCCGGAAGAAAAAGGAAGGATAATAGAAAATTACACGGTGGGTGTTAGTGGACCTCCTATTTGTATAGGAAAGGGAGATCATTGCCTTAAAATGAATTATCAAGCATGGTTAAGTGTTGTCAAAAATGAAAGCAAATACCATGGGTTATATCTTTTGAGTGCTTATAGTTTTAAAAGTTCTAATTCCACTCTTAATGAGAATGTTTCTGCACCTTACTTGCCTCCATGCCAGGTGCCTCTTGTGGATCGATTATCGGATTGGGTCCATTGGACTCGATGCCGAGGAGAAATGGCTCGGGTTCTTGTTAATACTTCTTGGGGAAGCGTCATTGATTGGAGCCCTGTTGTCGCCGCCCGAGGAAAAAGGGGTCTGAAGAATTTACACTGGCATAGAGAGGATAACACTATTTATAGCAATACTATTAATGATACCATAGTATGGCATGCTGGAGGGTTTTCTCCTCCAGGTCCTCATTTAAATGGATATCCTATACAAAAGGATTTATGGAAGCTTACGACAACTTTGAAAAAGATTAATGCTTGGGTAGGACATATGTATAACCGATCTAAAAATTATAGTTTGACTTTTCATAAAAATGTTACTCGGTATACTCGCAGTTGTGTGAAATTACCTTATATATTGTTAAAGGGACCAGCTGAATGGAATAAGACTCAAGGTATTATAATGTGTAAAAATTGCTCTCTGTATACCTGCATTAACTCTAGTATATCTTTTAACATATCTACTGAAAGTTTGTATATTTTACGAGCCCGGACAGGTCTCTGGCTTCCTGTCAATCTTGGAAGGGAATGGCAAGAATCTCTTCCTATGGCTGTTTTGCAATATTTAGCTGATGCATTAAAAAGAAGTAAAAGATTTGTAGGAATGTTGATTGCTGCTGTCATGGGTATTATAGCCATAACAGCTACTGCTGCAGTAGCTGGAGTTGCTTTAGGACAATCTATTCAGACCGTTGATTATATAACTGGTTGGCATAAAAATTCTGAAATGCTTTGGTCCTCTCAACGACAAATTGATTCGGAGATACATTCGGAAATAGCAGACTTACAACAAGCTGTGGTTATGTTGGGGGACCAACTTGTAGATTTACAAAGACAAATGAAGCTACGTTGTGACTGGAATCAAAGTGCCTTTTGTGTCACTTCGGTTCCATATAATCAGTCTGCATTCCCCTGGGCAAAAATAAAAAAGCATTTATTACATCACAAAAATATGACAGAAGAAATTGTGAATTTACAAGGGGAAATTCAACAAACATTTCAGAAGAAATTACAACGACTTAATTCGCAAGAAATTTGGTCTGGAATTATTCAAGGATTTAATAATTTAAATCCCATGTCTAAGTTACATGCTTTATTTGGTTCTACTGCAGGATTGCTAATGCTCATTATAATAATAATCATATGTTTAATTGTAGTCCGACGACGAGTGAAAGCTACCCGCCATGCAACATCGCAACAAGCTGCCATGTTCTCCTTGATGCTACACAAGCTGCAAAACAAAAAGGGAGAAATGCAGTGGAATAATTGAGGACATGGAAAGGAGACGTGACCCATGAGCCCCCCCCCGCCAGCAAACTGGGGGCTGGCGAATAAGCCAGAACTGTAGACAGTCCTGATTGCGTTGAGCCCCCCCTCGGCAAACCGGGGGCCTGTGAATAAGCATTGAGTGCTTTGGGCACTGATCCATGACATGACCTCAGTATAATCAGAACACAAGGAAACGTCCTTGTGCTACTTTAGTATAATCAGAACACAAGGAAACGTCCTTGTGCTACTTTAGTATAATCAGTATGATGGGAACACAGGGAGATGGCCTTATGCTACTTTAGTATAATCAGTATGATGGGAACACAAGGAGATGGCCTTGTGCTGCTTGTGGGCTCAAGGATGAAGCACGGCATGTCTTCAAGAAAGCCTATTGTTGCTTGTCTAATCTATAAAAGTATATGTTGCTGCTTTGGCATTTCTGGAATGTTAAGAAAACAGGTCTTAAGATGTAAACATGGATAATGCTTAAATAAAAGCCGCCACAGCAGGACAGACGGGGCTGTTTTGCCTGATCGAGCGGCAGCCCTCTACTGCTGTGCTTCTGCACAATTCATCTCGTGTGATGAGCTTACTTTCGGCCCTGTCATAAGAAAAAAACACAACACAAGACAGTATGGTACTGGCACAAAAACAGAAAGATAGATCAATGGAACAGGATAGAAAGCCCAGAGATAAACCCACGCACATATGGTCACCTTATCTTTGATAAAGGAGGCAGGAATGTACAGTGGAGAAAGGACAGCCTCTTCAATAAGTGGTGCTGGGAAAACTGGACAGGTACATGTAAAAGTATGAGATTAGATCACTCCCTAACACCATACACAAAAATAAGCTCAAAATGGATTAAAGACCTAAATGTAAGGCCAGAAACTATCAAACTCTTAGAGGAAAACATAGGCAGAACACTCTATGACATAAATCACAGCAAGATCCTTCAAGATCCTTGTTGACCCACCTCCTAGAGAAATGGAAATAAAAACAAAAATAAACAAATGGGACCTAATGAAACTTCAAAGCTTTTGCACAGCAAAAGAAACCATAAACAAGACCAAAAGACAACCCTCAGAATGGGAGAAATATTTGCAAATGACAAAGGATTAATCTCCAAAATTTATAAGCAGCTCATGCAGCTCAATAACAAAAAAACAAACAACCCAATCCAAAAATGGGCAGAAGACCTAAATAGACATTTCTCCAAAGAAGATATACAGACTGCCAACAAACACATGAAAGAATGCTCAACATCATTAATCATTAGAGAAATGCAAATCAAAACTACAATGAGATATCATCTCACACCAGTCAGAATGGCCATCATCAAAAAATCTAGAAACAATAAATGCTGGAGAGGGTGTGGAGAAAAGGGAACCCTCTTGCACTGTTGGTGGGAATGTGAATTGATACAGCCACTGTGGAGAACAGTATGGAGGTTCCTTAAAGAACTACAAATAGAACTACCGTATGACCCAGCAATCCCACTACTGGGCATATACCCTGAGAAAACCATAATTCAAAAAGAGTCATGTACCAAAATGTTCATTGCAGCTCTATTTACAATAGCCCGGAGATGGAAACAACCTAAGTGCCCATCATCAGATGAATGGATAAAGAAGATGTGGCACATATATACAATGGAATATTGCTCAGCCATAAAAAGAAACGAAACTGAGTTATTTGTAGTGAGTTGGATGGACCTAGAGTCTGTCATACAGAGTGAAGTAAGTCAGAAAGAGAAAAACAAATACTGTATGCTAATGGATATATATGGAATCTAAAAACAAAGAAAAAAATGGTACTGTTGAACCTAGTTGCAGGGCAGGAATAAAGAGGTAAACATAGAAAATGGACTTGAGGACATGGGCTGTGAGGGCGAAGCTAGGGCGAAGGGAGAGTAGCATTGACATATATACACTACCAAATGTAAAATAATTGGCTGGTGGGAAGCAGCAGCATAGCACAGGGAGATCAGCTTGGTGCTTTGTGACCACCTAGAGGTGTGGGATAGACAGGATGGAAGGGAGGCTCAAGAAGGAGAGGATATGGGCACATGTATATGCATATGGCTGATTCACTTTGTTATGCAACAGAAACTAACCCAGTATTGTGAAGAAATTATACTCCAATAAAAATCTATTTAAAAAAAAATCATGAGGTCCTGTGGACAAAGTCAAATATATTCAAATAAATGCTTAAATCCTAATTATTCACTGACACTTTAGAGATAATCCTCAAACCTACTCAGCTGTGGGTCCCTGAATTCCAACTGGGTTGATCTTATTTATACTTTATGTCAAGCAATAAAATAATGTTAAGAAAAAATTACCTTGTAAAAGCATGAGACTATTGTTGATAAATTTTTATGGAAGCACCAAATTATTGGAAGAATTTAAAGAGGTTGATATTAAAACCAGGAAGCAGTTTGGCAGAATTGTATGAATTTAGGAGTCAGGCAAACTTAGACCCAGACAGTATTTGGAGGATTATGTGAATAGGTATACTTACATTAAAAGTGCTTAGTGTTGTTACTGAACTCAGGTCCAGCTGCTCACCACTCAAAAATCAATACTTGAGAGGCAAGTGTTCATAGAAACAGAAAACATTGCTTTTAATCAGAAAGCCAACAATCTGGGGAGAAAGTAGACTTGTGCCCCAAACCAACTCCGAAAATTCTGCTCGGCTATGTAAGTTTTTAAAGGGGAAAGAGGAAGTAATCTCAGTTAATCACTGAGATAGTGAATCAGACTGGTCACTATCTCCCACTGTGTGCAGGCTTGCCAACTCTTCATGATCTTTCTTAGATGCTGTCTTGTTCACACAGTTTGTTCACAGGATTACTGAAGGGGAAGCTGGGGAAGAGATCTGGTCAAGTGCTAATTACTTATTTTTCATTTCTATTTCTTTGATCTAAGGAAAGAAACAACAGGTTAGGCAAGGTATTATGTGATCAAAAGATTTGAGAGGTATGCTTAGGCCGGAGATGAGTAGTGCGTGGCAGTGCCTGATTTAAGGTTACTTACAATACAGCTTTGTTAAAGTGACAAGACAAAAGGGGCATCCTACAGAGAGCTCTTTCCTGCAAAGAGCTCCTTCCTACCAAAAGCTGCTTACATTATTGAATGATCAGTTAAGGAAATTCTGACTTCAGATGCTCATAGGCAACAGAAGATACCAGATATATAAATCACCAATTAAAATAAAGTAAAAAAAGTGATTACCATGTGTCAGAAACTGAAACCTAGAGAGGCATATAAATTTCCCAATATCACACAGTTAACAAGTGATACACTCAAACCCAGATTTGCTGACTCCAGAATTTGGGCTTTTAAGGATAGATGTATCAGTCTCAAGATAGACTTGAATGGTGTTATAGAAGTAGAAAGGAAAAGGTTCTCAATGCAGGAAGGCAAGAGATCACATTACGAGGGTGAAAAGGGATTGGGAATGACATTATTACAAAGAAGGTGATATAGGCAGCTTTTTAAAAAGTAAGGGTAGTCATGGGCTTCCCTGGTGGCGCAGTGGTTGAGAGTCCGTTTGCCAACGCAGGGGACATGGGTCCGTGCCCCGGTCCGGGAAGATCCCACATGCCGCCGAGCGGCTGGGCCCGTGAGCCATGGCCGCTGAAACTGCGCGTCCGCAGCCTGTGCTCCGCAACGGCAGAGGCCACAACAGCAGGAATGTCCAAACCACGGGCAGCCACATTGGTTGCCACCAAAACTTTAAAACTACCCTCTCTGAAGCCTTTCAGTGTAATTTCTCTTTGTGACTGTGCGATATCGCCATGTAAACACTGGGCATTCTATTTGGGAAAAAAAAAAAAAAAAAAAAAAGTAAGGGTAGTCAAACAAGGAAATGGGGAGGACATTACAGGCAGAAAAAGAAGACAAACTGTGAACACACAAGGTGTGGCTAGCTCATAGAAGGCATGTGGAGACCCCAAGTCAAAAATGTCTGAACACCTCTCATCAACCATCAACTTGGAGAAGGGTTTGTCTTCCCCAAAAGCACAATCCTAAATAAGGAGAAATCTAGGAAACAGGTCACCTACCTTTTAATTAATTTATTTAATAGTTAAAGACTGAGTGCTTACTCTGTGCCATGCACTTTCTAGTTATTGCATGTAAACAGCATGGAAGATGGAGTGGGGAAGTGAATAAATAAATAAACAAATAAGTTAATTAATAATACATAGGAAGAATATCAGACAGTTATAAGTGCAAGAGGTAGGAGAGAAGGAATGGGAAAGCAGAAATTGGTAATAACCTTAAACCTGAAATCAGAACTGTTAGCTTGGCTTTGCCACAGACTTGTGTTTTGTTCTTGGCTAAGCTACTCTCTCCTCCGGATCTTAGCTCTCATCAAATGAAAGTCATTTTAAAACATAGTGTATTGAACATATATGTTTATTCTTGTTCTTCTTCAAAACTTCAGTGAGTGATATAGTAAAGAGGTTAACCACAAAAACAACGAAAAGACTTAAACCCACAAAGACAAAGAAAACAGAAGAAAAGACAACAGCAGACAAGGCTGCCAACCAAATATTTCAAGATAAAAGTATTTCAACAAGTGGTAACTGACTTAACAGAATTCAAGAAGCTGCAAACTCAGTGTGGAAAGTCAGAGACCAAAATAAGTCACCAGGGAAAATAAAATGAAGGCAAAGGAAACAGACTAAGCAGAGAGCAAAAGAAAGCTTTAAAAATAATAATGTCATCATAAAGATAATGAAATAATACATTCATAAAACAAGAACAGTATGCTGTAAAAAGGAAGTAATCAGAAAGCAACAATAGCAAAAACCTCTTGGAAATTGAAGTATGAAAGCAAAATTTTTTAATTCAATAGAAAGACTGAAATATAAAGTTGAAGAAATCTACTAAGATGTAAAACCAAAATACACATCTCTGCAGCTGGCTGATCTCCCTGTTGTACACATTCTCTCTAGGTGCAGTTTCAGGTAATCTTTCCTGGTCATGTTCTCCCTTGTTCTGGGGTTTCTCCTGAGGGAGTTTTCTCTGAGGATTGGCTTGACCAGCACTGGAGAGTGGGTTTGGTTCCTAAGGTGGTAGTCTCGCTGTGGAAGTCTTTGCTGATAGCTGGTCTAGGTACCATCTGATGTGTCTCAAGGGGGCTTGGTGTATTTCACAGGTATAATGCACAGCATTAGCAAACAGTAGGGTCACCTGGCCTTCCTGTGATTCGTGGGTTACTTGACCTTTTGTGACATTTCTCTTCACCCTCACCACTTCCCCCCTAGATAGACAACCAAATACTTTTGCCTGGGTATTTGTAATAGCCTTCTAATAGCTATTCCTATTTCCATTTTGACTCCTGGTTTAGTCTCAACATAGTATAGCTCTAGTAGACTTTAGTTTTTAGAGCACTATTAGATTTACAGAAAAATTAAGTAGAGGGAATTTCCAGTGGTTAGGACTCTGTGCTTCCCTTGCAGAGGCACGGGTTTGATCCCAGGTCAGGGAGCTAGCATCCCACAAGCTGCATGGTGTGGCAAAAAAACAAAAAAGCAAATCCACAAAATATGAAGAGATAGAAAATGGGAGATAAAAAATAAGAAATTCAGAAGATATATCCAGAAGATCTTACATCCAACCTATATGCATTTCAGGAAGAGAATAAAGAAATGGAGTAAAGGAAATTCTCAAAGAAAAAACAATTACAAAAAAAAATCCTACCATTGAAAAGTAAGTATTCATAATGAAAGAGCCCACAGTGAAAGAAAAAGTCACATCACTGTAAAGTTTTATGAAACCAGACATAAAGAAAGGATCTGAAAACCTTCAGACAGGAAAAAAGCAAGTAGTCTCAAGACAAACAGTTAGGAATGAAAATGGCTTTAGACTTCTCAACTACAACTCTGGAATCTAGGAGACGATGCAAAATTGTTTTCAAAATTCTGATGGAAAATGATTCCCAGCCATAAAACACAATATCCAGGCAAACTATTAAGTAAATGTGAGGGTAAAATAAAAGTGTTTTTAGACTTGAAAGTTCTCAAAAAATTTTCTTGCTTTGCATCCTTTTTTGGGAAGCTGTTGGAGATTGTGATCCACCAAATCAAAAAGTTTATCAAGAAAGAAATAGAGGGACTTCCCTGGTGGCCCAGTCATTAATACTCTCCGCTCCCAATGCAGGCGGCCCAGGTTCAATCCCTGGCCAGGGAAATAAATCTCGCATGCCACAACTAAGAGCCCGCCTGTCGCAGCCAAAAGAGCCCACACGCTGCAAAGAAGATCCCGTCTGCCACAACTAAGACCTGGCACAGCCAAATAAATAAATAAATATAAAACAAACAAATAAGTAAACAATAACATCACAGCCAATAAGAATTTAAAGAAAAATAGCAGCTCTCAGTTGCCTTAAAAAGAAAAAACAAAAGAGAAAGAAAGAGAGATATGGTATGGCTGACACAGTCGATTGGCTCACTAAATAACTTTTATAACCTCTTCCTAGTGTGCCTCTCTGGTTATATAGAAGTTGGAAAGCTAAAAATTACATTTACCCAATTCTCTTATAGCTAAGACTTCGGTTTTGTTCATCAGATGTATGCACAAAAGACTTGAATTTAGATCTGAGGGGAGAATGAGTATATAATATGTATGGCATCTGTTTTTGCTCGTGTGGATGTAGCAAGAGAGACAAGACTCTGAAGCCAACAGTTGCGGTGGCAGCAGCATCCTGATTCCTGGGTCAAAGCTAAGAAGGTATGTTCCTGGGGACAACACTTGTAGCGTGGCTTTCTGATTCCCCAGCATCTTGATTAGGACAGAATTGGCAGCACTCCAGTAGCCACCTTGTTCTGTGAGTCATCCCTTGGAAGCCCCACCTAGAGCCTGCTCCTCTAGCCCTCCGGGCAATTATTTTTACCACTGAATTCCTGCATTAAATCATTTTCTACTTAAAATAGCTGAGTGATTTCCATTATTTACCTGTACCCCAAAATACTGTAGGCAATAGACATTCAAAGATAGGAATCTGGGATCATATGACCTGGACTTATTTGAAAGGAGTTGGGGATGTGTTACAATTTGAAGATAAGATACTGAAAATCCAATCAGTGGCATGTTACTTAAATGATCACCTGTTGAACTGAAAGGAAGTACTTTTTGTAAGCACAGCTTTGGTGGAATGAGTCGCAAAAGCTATAACACAGTGTGATGTACATAGTGAAGACAAGAACTGAGAGGTTCAGGTTATTTTTGCTTCCCTGGGTCCCTTTAAATCCACTCTGTGGCACTAATTTTCGCCCCCGCAACTTTAGGTAAAACTCAGGCCAGTGCTTGGACTTTTCAGGCCATTCTTAGGTAATAAGAAGTCATTTTAGTCCCTTCAAGTCATACAACAACACTCAATTCAATAATAAAAATCTCCTGTACCATGATTCAAAATTGTGACTTCTCCCAAAACCCCATCTCTGGCCTGTTGCCGTGAGAAGCCTGCAACTAGGGAAGAGAGGAAGGTAGCTTCTTCTCTCTACCTTAACTAGTGTTTCTCCTCTTCTCTCATCTTGCCAAGCCTGGTTTTGGGCCACTCTAGGGTCTGAGGAAGAGGAATGGGAAACAGAAAAATTTATACCATTCTGTCATGGTGATGTGGTGTCACACTCCTTGGTCTCAGAGAAGGTCTTAAACCAACTCTTTTCTTCCCGGCACTTTGGTAGATTTGGGGGGTTCTTAATAAATCCCATATCACTAGAAAACTCACTTGCAAGCCTTGTCATGGCTGCATGCACCTGTATTCTGACTGGTTGTTTGCTACTCCTTCTGTAGTCCACAGGCATCCAGTGGTACACATCCAAGGAGTCCTCTTGGATGGAATCTAAGACACTTCCATGCTGACCCTCTCATATACATGATTTCCTTCTTCTGGTCCATAGATAATTCATCCTTTGCCCCAGTGATGTAGAGAAATGCAGGTTAGTCCCAACATATGAGCAACTTCTCCTTCACTCCTTCATTGGAACAGATAGCCAGCAATGCCTTCACTCTTTAGATTTCTCATGTGGAGTTAAACATATCTCCAAACTGTTAGGGGCACATACTGAACTCTATGAGTAGTCCTGCTCAGGCTCTTTCACTTGAGATGAGAGGCAGGCCTCCTTGGGGAGGAAAGAAGGAACTCACAGAATACTACCAGCTGTCCACAAAACTCTGCTCTCAGCTCCAGCAACCTATGACTTTTTGAGTTCTCTCTATAAGCAGAGGTTTATGAGTTGAACAACCAGTTTTGGGGGGTCTCTCAATTGAAATTTTTGTATTTTGGTCTGATGACTTACTTTGGAATATGTTCTCTGTTATACAGGGAACTCATTTGAAACTTCCGCCGTATCTTGTTATACTTTGGCAAAAATAAAAATTTAAATGATGGGTTTTCACTAGACTAGATAATTCTTAAGGTCTCTTTTGGCTCTAAAACTGTATTTGTGTGGGTGGTGGGAGGAATATTTGAAGAGAAGAAGGAAATGCTAATGGGGATTGCACTGAGAAGAGGGGGAAAGGTGTGGTGCGATGTGGTCAGAGATGGGTGTAGCAACAGTATTTCCTGTTGACTCTCCCTGGAAGCCTCGGAGGACGAGGCTGAAAGGAAGACCACATAAGAACTGTAGTTCAAAGAACTACTGGCCAGACACCATCAACTGAAGGGACCTGAAGAAGATGGTTTAGAAAGAGAAAGACCTTTCTTCTCCATTTTGAGATCTGTACGATGTTACAGAAATACCGTTCAATATATTTTACTCTAGAGAGGATTATAATAGTGACTTTTTAATAATATACCAGTTTCTCTATTTTTAATAAAACTAAATGAGCACTCTTTTGCAGTAATTCCATGAATGTATTATTGAAGAATGCAGGCTACATTCAGGTTGCCTATTCCTAATGAAATGTTGCTTGATAGAAAATGTAGTAAAAGCTATATAATGTCTTAAGGAATAATCAAAGCCCAAGCATTTAGCTCTGATGAGGTGAACAGATCCTGAGCAGTCTTTGGTAGACTTCCAATCAGAAAAAACTGACATCTGAAAAGGCTTAGACTTGGAAGAGAGCCAATTATTTCTCCTTCTCCCTCAATAATATTGAGTTCTGAGCATCGTAAAGCAAAATTTTCTAAATGCTTTAGGCTTGGAATTAGAGGAAAATATACTTCTATTTCCACAGTTCAGAAATTCCAAGCAAATTGCTTTCTTTAATGATCTTGAAATTCTTTGTGATGATTTATACCCTGATATTTGGGTCATTTAATTTCCAGTGATGGGAAAAGTGAGGTAAGGAAAAACTAGAGTGATCGATCATCAAGTTAGTCACTCTCAGTAAAATTGTCAATTTGAAGGTAAAAATTGCATATCATATCATTGATTTAATTTTTTAATTATTTATTTATTTATTTTTGGCTGCATTGGGTCTCTGTTGCTGCATGCGGGCCATCTCTAGTTGCTGAGAGCGGGGACTAGTCTTTGTTGCAGTGCACGGGCTTCTCATTGCAGTAGCTTCTTTTGAAGTGGAGCACGGGCTCTAGGTGCATGGGCTTCGGTAGTTGTGGCACATGGGCTCAGTAGTTGTGGCTCACAGGCTCTAGAGAGCAGGATCAGTAGTTGTGGCACACAGGCTTAGTTCTGCAGCATGTGGGATCTTCCCAGATGAGGGCTCGAACCCGTGTCCCCTGAATTGGCAGGCGAATTCTTAACCACTGCACCACCAGGGAAGTCCGCATATCATTGATTTAATTTGCAACTCTTTGATTGAGAGTGAGGTTGGGTATTTTTTCAGTGCTTAACAGTCATTTATATCTCTTCATTTTTGAATTACTCATTCATTGGTAGAACTGGTCTTTTGATAAATCAGATAACAATTTCCAGTAGACAGCTATGTTCCTGTCCCTCTCTTTTTTTAATTTGTACTTTAATGATATACTGCTCTTGGATGAATAGATTATAGGCCCCTACCCATAAAACAAAAAGCTAACCTTCATCTTAAATGTGAATCACTTTTAGCTGTTTCTGATGTAAATGTTCTCTCTATTTTCAGACAAGAAATGCTTCTAAAAAGTCAACTGTTGTAAAAATATATTCTTACCTTTAAAAGACAGATGCCAGTGTTTTACTTGCTTATCAATTATAAACTTATACAAGTTAACTCATTGGATTGCCTCCATGTATATTCACTTTGAAAGGCTGAGAGAGGCGTTTAGTTTCATTTGATTTAAAAATTTTTTTCAGGTTAAGTTCCTAAAGTCATGCTCCATTATACTGAACTTTGGGGCCTTGAAGACCCTGTCATCTATGTGCTAGAGTGAATTCCAAACTACTTCCTGAGGAGAATCTAGGCTCTATCCAATAGTATTCCCCTGGTTTACCTCCATGCCTTCTAAGACTTTTCTGCTTTCAAAAGAGGTTGTCAATCCTATTTCCAGCCCAGTTGACTGTTAATATTTATGGCTCTAAGTTTAACTACACTTTAGGTACCTGGTATTGAGAATAACACTGAATTCACAATACTTGTCCAAAGTGAGACAAATAATATTTATGGAAGATTGACTGAATTGTCTATTCCTCTAGCTTATGCTAAGATCTACCCCTAGAAAGACCAAACTAGAAGAGAGCTGCATCTCAGCCTCCCATCGTCTGTTCTTGCTGCATTAAGCTCAGACACGATGTCATTGGCCTACACCAAGAGTATTTATATAAAATAATCAAACTCACTGGCCTCTCAGTTCCTTGACCTCCTCATCTCCATTGACATTTTTCAACCACACCATCACCTGAGGTACCACTTTCCAAAGTCACATCCGGATGTCATCACAAGAAACTGTACCACTTCCAAATTCACAAATTGAACATCTCAACCTCTTTGCTGTCCACCCAGCTCCTTTACTCAAGTAGCACACCACCACACTTTTCATCTCCTTAAGAGCACTTATCCATTGACACCACCACCACCACCACTATTTTCAATCTATCAAGGTTTTCTTGTCTTCACTTTCTTCCTTATGCACCTTAGGTACCATGGCCTAGGTTTATAATCACTCGTGTAATTTAAAAACACAAGGGCACATCTTTCTTTAGCTATAGCTTGATGCTGGGGATCAAACAATGACAAAAGAACTGTGTCCTTTCTGGGTTTAAGAGTCTCTGCTTCCTCCAGGTTTGTTCTACTCTCAGGCAAGCTCTCTACTCATGATGGCAAGGAGGCTGTACTCATTAGCCTCAAAACTCCAAATCTAACTGAAAAAGAGATTCTCTTTATTAATAGCTTTCACTAATGTCCTGGGATTCACTAAGATTCACTCAGATGATGCACATTCCACCCCTCCCTCTTCTGGCTTGCTACAATTTGGATATGATGGCTGGTGCTTAAGCCATTTTGGAGGTTAAAGCCAAATGTAGAGCATGGCAGTACAGCAATATAGACAGAATCTGGGTCCTTACTTTTGCAAAACTTCCCTAATAGTCCTGGGCAGCCCAACTATATACTTCTTTACACAAAAGAGAAATAAATTTCCACCATATTTAAGTCATTGTTATTTTGTTATTTTTCTTTTTTATGTCACTCACAGACTAATCTAATCCTCATCCATGCAAAGTGTATGGTGTTGAAATAGACCATGGCATTTTAGGAGCCACATGTAGTATAATAATGTAAGAGCAAATACAAAGAAGTAGGAAGTGAAGGACAATCCAATGGTGATCAAAGTATGTATTTTATATCATCCAAATAAATTTTAAATTTATTCTTTAAACAGTGTGTGTGTGTGTGTGTGTGTGTGTGTGTGTGTGTGTGTGTACATACAGAGGGGATATGAAATAGTTTGAGCTAGGCATAATATGATTATTGTATATGTTAGACAGATTCTTTAAGTGATATGATGGACATTTTGGTTGTGGGCAAGATCAGAGGAATAGAACTTGTAGCAACTCTAGTGAGAGATAAGGATCAAAATCGGGGTAACAACATTGAGGATGGCAAAGAGGAGACAGATTTGAAAAATATCTACAAGGCAGAATTGATCAAATTTGGTCAACCTGAATGACTTCTGAAGCACTAAAGGCAAATAGGCACTATTATGACTACAACCAGCTGATATAAGAGGTTCAAAACGAGCATTCCAGAGACATGGCATGAAAAAAAGCAGCTCTTCATGTAGATTTTTCATTCACCTCTCATGTATTTACTACTCACAAAAGTCCTGAGATTCACACGCATGTTGTGTCTGAATGAATGTGCCTAGTTTATTGGAGTGCACACATATTTAAATCACTATTACATGTCAGTTATTATTTGGATCAGTTCTTCCTCTTTTAGCAGACAAGATGCCTTCAGTCTACTGCCTCAGGCATGCAAATGAACGATAACTTTGTCTTTCTACAACTCAACTTAGTCTTTATCTTGAGCTCCCATTCCACCTAATAGCCTAATGTAGTTATTTAGGATTTTTTTCCCCAGCCATTGCAGATTTAAACTCTTGTCAATTTAGGATTTTTTTCTCCCTCCCCATTTTAGTTGAGGTCATTTAAACTTCTGGAGGTTTATATGAGCTCTTTGTATTGTAGGTAGGGATTGGAATTGGTCATTGGTCTAACTGAGAGACAACAAAGGTCTTCACTAATGCAATGACTGTAGTCTGACCTCTTAAGTATAAAGTAGTACATAGAGGAAATTCTACCACTCGGATGCCCTTCACTGCAAATATAACAAAATTAAAATAATGCCAAAAGCTAGAAAATCATTATTTTCTAAAAGTTAGAAAATTATGATTACATTTTAAAAGTGTAAATTGACTTCTGATTCACTTTATTATTTATTTATTTATTTATTTATTTATTTATTTATTTTTGGCTGCGTTGGGTCTTCGTTGCTGCGCGTTGGCTTTCTCTAGCTGCGGCCAGCGGGGGCTACTCTTCATTGCGGTGCCTGAGCTTCTCATTGCAGTGGCTTCTCTTGTTGCAGAGCACAGGCTCTAGGCATGAGGGCTTCAGTAGTTGTGGCTTGCGGGCTCTAGGGCGCAGGCTCAGTAGTTGTGGTGCCCGGGCTTAGTTGTTCTGAGGCATGTGGGATCTTCCCAGCCCAGGGCTTGAATCCGTGTCACCTGCATTGGCAGGCGGATTCTTAACCACTGCACCACCAGGGAAGCCCCCTAATTCACTTTAGATGGACTGTCTTATTCAGAAAATAATTGTAAGGACACAATAATTTTTTTAAAGTGTTGAGAATGGCAGGAACATACTTTCCAAGGTGACTTCTAATTTTATGCAATTATTTCTATCCACTCTATTCATACTCTGGAAAAGCTCTATTTGACTCAAGCAGTCTCTTTAGATAGTTAAAGGAGAGTTAAATGAGACTAGTTAACCAGTTCAAATCAGAACTTTAGTTCCAGTTTAATCAGTCCCTGATTGTGAGGATCAGGATATTGAGGATACTGAAGATCTTAATCACTTCATATGTACTCCTCAGTAGTCTATCTCATGACTTCCTGGTGGAACCACTAGGAAAATATCAAGTTTTGACATCAAATTTAATCATTTATCAAATTAATCCTTGGTAGGAAAAGATTATGAAACATTCAATTCATAAATACAAAATTGTAACTGGTAACATTCTGTCTCTACTCCCCATACCTAGAATTTTTTTCTTTAATTCCCATCCAAAGCCTTCTATCTTCATGTCTGAAATCAAATATCATTATCTATTTAAAGGTCCTTTTCAGTTATCCTGATTTTGTCATTTTGAAACCTTAAATTTATTAACAGGTATTTCTCAACTGTCTACTATATTCCTGGTACTGTGCCAGGCACTGGGATACTGCTGTGAATAAAACAACCCCCACCCCCAAAATCCCCATACTCATGGAGCTTGCATTCTTTTGTGAGACGCAGACAAGATAAATAATTCCATATTATGTTACATGGTGATAAGTACTATGGAGAAAAATAAAGCAGACAGGTAGTTTTACGTATTGGAGGGAAGGAAAGATTCATGGAAATATTTTAGTGAAAATTGAATGAAGTAAATGAGCAAGCCATTCAATGCAAAGGTGAAGAGCTGTTCCAGAGGCAATAGCAAGTGCAAAGGCTCTGAGGTGGCAGCCTGCCTTGCATGTTTGAGAAATACCAAGGAAGCCAGTATGTTTGTTGTGGAGGTATTAAAAGGATGGTAGAAGATGAGGGCTAAGAGGTAAGGAAAGACCAAGGACTTTGACTTTTGCTGTGAGTTAAGAAGCCATTTAGAGGTTCTTGAGCAAAGAAGTTACATGATCTGACTTAAATTTTTACAAGATCATTCTAGCTGCTAGGTTGAAAATAGCCATGGCAAGGCCTAGTTAGACACTATTATAATAATCCAGACAAGAGATAATGGTAGTTTGGATCATGGTGGCAGAAGTGGAGGTGGTGAGAGATGGTTAGAATCTGAATATATTTTGAATATACAGCCTATCGAATTTGCTAGTGGAATACCTATGGGGGAAATAAGAAAGAGTGGAATCAGACTGAGATTTTTGAACTGAGCAACTAAAAGAATGATGCTTCCATTTACTTAGGTGGTGAAGACTGAGGAACAAAATTTTTGTTGTTGTTTTCTCACTTGTAAATCATAGCACCCATATATAGGTTTAATGTAGCAAACACAAAGACTGTATGGAGAATTTCTGAGCATTTTAAGAGAATCTTGAAGCCAGAAGATGATTAAAGATCACCTAGCTTTTGAAATTTTTTACTTTGATCCAAAAGAAATAAATTTTACATCTTGACCCAGCGCACACAAGTATGAACACACACACACACATCACTGAAAGTAAAGTTTCATGAAACAAAAATCCTTAATATGTATGATGTACTCTGGTGTTTTGTTTTGTTTTGAATTCTGGTAGTTTCCCACCAAATTGATTTTACAACCCCTAGTTTGAAAAACACTGATGCAGCTCAACACTTCTAGTGTCCAGGTGAGGAAACAGAGACCCAGAGAGAGTAACTGATTTATAAAATGTCCCCCAAACTTAGCGGCAACACTGGGACCAGAACACAGGTCTCTTGACTCCTGGTTAATAAACAACAGAGTGCCTCCTTTCCAGCACTTCCCATATTCTCTCTTTAAAATATATATATATAAAAGCAGAATGTCCTGAGTAGCAACTTAAGTAGCTTTCTTAAATTAAATGTGCCCTACCTACCTGCCTTATTTTCTAAGCTTAAACTTCTACAAATACAAACATAACAAAGTATTTTTATTAAAGTATTAAATTATTTGTATTCAGCTTACATAATTCAAATATACTTGAAATTAAAGTTATTCAGGGATTATTCAAAGGCAAATTTTAGTAATGATAAAATTAATCAATTCTAGTTCATCATGAAACTCATCAGATTGTGTGCACACTACATATGTATAGAAGTTCAAGTTCATGAGAATTATGGTTAACAATTAATTTTCACTCAATGAGCATTTATAGAGTACTACTATGAGCTAGTTGTGTGGGTGCTGGGGAAATGAATTAATAAGCCCCTCTGGCATTAAGGAACTTACAGTCTAGCAAGAAATAGTCAAACCAATAGCCATAATTCAATGAGATATTTTATAGAAGATATGAGATATCATACAAGTACAGAGTACGCTTTGTGTACCTGCTTTAGGAACACAGATGAGAAAGAAACTGATTCTCTTGAAGGTATAAAATATTTAGAAAGACTACAAAGGTGCCTTGCTCTGGGCCTTGGAAGATAAATAGAAATTTGCTGACCATATTTTCATGTAGTGAAAAAAGATATAAGGAGAGGAGAGAATAGCATGAAAAAAAAACAACTAGTATAACATGAATAGCATGTCATGAAGAGATTATGATTTTTCATACATGACATGATTAGGTATTTAGACTTTATCCTAGGATGAATGAGTCATCGAAGGTGTTTAATACTGTAATTTTGGAAGCAATGTGGACACAAAATAGGAGACGGCTGTGGGTTGAATTGTATCCCCCCCCCAAAAGATAAGTTGTGAAGTCCTAACTTCCAGTACTTTAGAAGTGCCTTATTTGAAAGCAGTCTTTGCAGATGATCAAATTAAGATGAGGCCATTCAGGTGGGCTCTAATTCAATATGACTAGTGTCCTCATAAAAAAGGAGAAATTTGGACACAGGCATAGACATGTACAGAGGGAAGACTATGTGAAGAGACACAGGAAAAATGCCATGTGAAGGTAGAGAACTGGAGTGATACATCTATAGTCCAAGTAACTCCAAGGATTTCCAGTAAACCGCCAGAAGCTAAGAAGGAAGCATGGAACACAGTCTTGCTCACAGACCTCAGAAGGAACCAACCCTACTGATAACTTGATTTTGGACTTCTAGCATCCAGAACTATGAGCCAATAAATTTCTGTTATTTTAGGCCACTCCTTTTGTGGTACATTTTTACAGCAGGCCTAGGAAACTAATACAGAGGCTATTGAGTAGTATAGTCTAAAGTGATAAGAGAATGAACAAAGACAGTGATAGTGGGAAGTTCAGAAATGTCATAAATCTACAAGATATTGTTGAAGTAAAAGCCACAAGATTTAATGATTGGCAGAATACACCAAAGGGGAAGGAAGAGTCCAAGCTGGATGAAGCTTTTATTGGGTCTTTTAAAAAAATTTATTTATTTAATTTATTTATTTTTGGCTGTGTTGGGTCTTAGTTGCTGTGCACGGGCTTTCTCTAGTTGCGGCGAGCAGGGGCTACTGTTTGTTGTGGTGCGCAGGCTTCTCATTGCAGTGGCTTCTCTTGTTGTAGAGCATGGGCTCTAGGTGCACAGGCTTCAGTAGTTGTGGCTCACAGGCTCTAGAGCCCAGGCTCAGTAGTTGTGACACACGGGCTTAGTTGATCCACGACATGTGGGATCTTCCCGGACCAGGGCTCAAACCCATGTCCCCTGCATTGGTAGGCAGATTCTCAACCACTGCGCCACCAGGAAGCCCTTTTATTGGGTCTTAATCAACTGAATGTAGTGTCTAAACTTCCTTAGTGTCCTCATTAGATCTCTCCTGAGGTCAGGGACCTTATAAAAAGTCCCATGCCTTTTCCCTTGGCTAATGGTATCTAACCAAGCCTTACTTCTGACCTCTCATTCACATCTTTCTTTGGGATGGATTCCCCAGTTTTCATTCTGTTACCTTATAGCTATATCTGCTCCTCTACTCATTTCTTTTAAGAGGCTTCAGTTGACCTTCCTAAGTTCTTTTCCATTTTAGTTTTGCTCTGGATACTATCTCTTAGATTATCATTAGTTCTCTATTCTGCCACCTTTAGACCAATTCCACCTCTCCCCTTTATACAACACAAACCCCCAGCCTCCAGATTCAGCACCACAAGCTTTCACATGTCTAAGGAACTGTGATAGATACTAATGCCATTAACCAAACTATAAAACACAGGGAAAGAAAATGGCAAGAAAGCCACTGAGTTCACCTCTACTCAGTACTCTGTAATGCACTATATGGGAAAAGAATCCAAAAAAGAGTGGATATGTGTATATGTATAACTGACTCACTTTGCTATACACCTGAAACTAACACAGCATTGTAAATCAACTATACTCCAATAAAAAATTTTTTTTAATTAAAAAAAAAAAGCCACTGAGGGACTTCCCTGGCAGTCCAGTGGTTAAGACTTCACCTTCCAGTGCAGGGGTTGCAGGTTCAATCCCTGGCCAGGGAGCTAAGATCCCACATGCCTCACCGCCAAAAAACCAAAACATAAAACAGAAGCAATATTCAATAAACAAATAAATAAACAATAAAGACAATAAACAAATAAATTCAATAAAGATTTTAAAAATGGTCCACATCAAAAAAAAAAAGCCACTGAGTTCATTACTGGACATTATAAAGAATATATTTTTGACACAAAGGGAAGCCATTGACCCATCTTTTCTCCAGGACTGCTAATATCCCACATGCCCCATCCAAAACGATTGACCTGCTGCATGTTCCTGTTCCCCTGGCCATATGTCTTTGCTATGAACACCTTTTCTGAACTGGGTCAACTAAATTGTTGTCTACAGAAAAATGGAAATTGGTTTCCATATGTGTCTAAATATCTAACTTGGAAACTGAAGCAACTATAGTCTTCCATATGGACTAAGCAGCAGGGAAAGCTGGTTTGCAGAGAGAAAATGACTAAGCAGATGTCAGAAAGAAAGAAATATGAGAGAGACAGAGACGCATGCTGCCTGGGCTCCTTAGAGCTTTCCCTTTCCCGGTTCCAACCCCTTTCTGATACCAGCTGCATCCCAGCCTGTGGATTCTGTGAAAATACCTCTGTATCCTTATGATAAGTGCACTCATCTTTTTACATCAGACTAACTAAAGCTTTTTTCAAAGAATCCTAACCAACACAGTTGTGTCGAGTCTGAAATGTGTATCTCACACCTAAGAGGAGAGGTAGTTGGAAATATGAGTTTGAATACAGAGCAAACTCAAATTTACCCAAATTTACCCAAATCATATGGATGGAGGACATATGATTTGGGTAAGGGAGTAACTGGAGTAGACAAGGTCATGAGAAACAGCTCAAAGTGAAGGAAAAGAAGGGGAGAGTTACGGATCTCTTAAGAACTTTAATATATAAGATATGGATCACAGGAAGAGAAGTCAGTGAAGAAAGTTAAAAAGAACAGGAAAATAGGAGAGAATGCTTTTGTAGAAACCAAGAAATAAAAGTATTTAGGTTATACTTATAGAAAATTCCATCACCAGTGACTTAAGCAGGTACTGATTTACTTGCCTCAAACAACAAGATGTCCAGAGCTGGTACCACAGATCAAGTCCATCAGGGACTCGGGTTGTTCCTCTCTCTCTCTCTTTAGCATCTAGTCTTCACCTCTATGGTCACAAGATGGTTGTTACACCACCCAGGTAGGAAGGAAAAAGAAAGGAGACAAGGTGATGGGCAGTAAGAGAGCCGGTCACTTATCAGAAAAACAGAAGCTTTACTAGAAGCACTACTTCTAGTAATGCTTCTGACCAACTCTACTAGAGTTGGTGAGAAGTCTGTCATTTGACCATTCCTAACTGGAGGAGGACTGGAAGAAAGAGAACTGTGGTTTTAAGAGTTGGGTCAGCTAATCAGCTTTCAGACAAAGAGTTTAATCAACAAAAGCTACTGAGAGGTCAAGAAGAATAACTAAAGATAGATGATGAGGTAGGGGAGGAGCAGATTTGGTAGTTAGAAAGTCCCTGGCAACATTATCAAAAGCGATGTCAGGGGTGTATTAGGCATGGAGAGGGCTGAAGACTAACTGGAGGGTTAGAAATGAGAATAGAGGGTTCTTTTTTAATGTTTGAAAAGGAAAATAATGGAAAAAGCAAAAATCGAAAGGAGAGGCATAATGGAGAGATGCTTGCTTGGTTTCAGGATTGTGGATACTCGAGTATGTCCACTGGCTGAGCAGTACAAACTATTAGCAAGGGGGAGATTTGAGGTATGAATGGTATGAAATAAAGATCACTGTTAGAAAAAAGTTTTAAAAAGATGGGTGTCAGGGGATTAAACACATCCTTCAAAACAATACCCCTTCCTCCAAAACAAGAAAGGAAGTAAGGATGAATAACAAAAGTGTTAAGTTTGCATGTGGGCATGAAAAAAAATTGGAATTGTTAAAATTCTACTTTGGCAAAAACACACTTTAAAACTGTTTAACTTTTTTTTTTTGTTTCTTTTTTTTTGTGGTACGCGGGCCTCTCACTGTTGTGGTCTCTCCCGTTGCGGAGCACAGGCTCCGGACGCGCAGGCTCAGCGGCCATGGCTCACGGGCCCAGCCGCTCCGCAGCATGTGGGATGTTTTCGGACCGGGACACGAACCCGTGTCGCCTGCATCGGCAGGCGGATTCTCAACCACTGCGCCACCAGAGATGCCCGAAACTGTTTAACTTTTAAAAGACAAATCTTGAACTCACTATTAACCAATCAGAAGAGAGGCATGAGGAAGGAGTCGATCTCGCCAGAATTCAGCTGTGCTTTATTCAGATCCCTGACCAGGCATAAGCTAAGGAGCGACCACTTCAGGATTTTTCCTTCATGTATAACGGAGACGGAAGCTCCCATTCTTCCGAGAAGTAAGGGAGCTTTTATGAACATCTCAACATTTCATTTCCTTTCCTCTCCTTCCCCTCGCTGAAAGGCCCTAGAGACAATGGAGGCGATTGGCATTTTTCTCACTCTTCCGTAGTACTGTAAGCAGGGAGGAAGAAATGGTGGTGGCAGAAGCAATGGCCAAAGCCCTTGCTAGAAGCTTCCAGAACTTTCTCTGCAAATTTATTTCGATTCTGCTCTCAACTCCTTCACATTAGAACGCCTCGGAGGTGGCAATCAACAAGGCGAGAGAGCAGAAAGCCGCCAACAGAAATCTGGTTAAATAACGGTGGTCCCAGACTGTTACACAAGAGGAAATAAAGAAATAAATGTCAAAAAAAAATAAAATAAATAACGGTGGT
Source organism: Lipotes vexillifer (assembly GCF_000442215.2). Lineage (NCBI taxonomy): Eukaryota > Metazoa > Chordata > Mammalia > Artiodactyla > Lipotidae > Lipotes > Lipotes vexillifer. The sequence continues at coordinate 78,956 of NW_006779491.1, read as the reverse complement.
CACAGAACTGGTCAAACCGATAAAAGAGGAAACCACAACAGTGACCCAGGTTACGGCCCCCGCGTTTTCCAAAATTAGAGCCGGAATCGGACAAGCCCTCCCTGACGCCCGTAGGAAAATGATTCTCACTTTTCATTGGCTGACCCTCCAAGAGTTGAGACCTTGCTTCACTTTCATTGGTTGCTGCTGCTGTCACGTCCTTTCACCACACCCACTTTCCCATCGGCGCCCAGTGAGCTTTGGGGGAAAGTGATTTACAGAGGTCGGGGGCGGGAGTCCGCAAGCAACTAGACTATTTCCCCCCACCCCTCATCACGGCCCCTGCTCCGCCCACTGGCCCGAGGGCCCGCCCCTGGCCCTGCCGGGCCCCGCCTCTCCCTCCAGAGAGGGCGGGGACCAGGCGGCGGCCGAAGCCGCAGGAATATGCTGGAAGCCGGCAAGCGAGCGCCCGGGAGGTGCTGAAGGGACAGTTCCCGCCGCCTTACTTGCCCCGCAGCGGGTGGGTGGGTGAGTGGGGCGGCCCTAGAGCCAGCTGGGCATGTGAGCGATGGAGACCATCTGGATCTACCAGTTCCGCCTCATCGTGATCGGGGACTCCACAGTGGGCAAGTCGTGCCTCCTGCACCGCTTCACTCAGGGCCGCTTTCCCGGGTTGCGCTCCCCAGCCTGCGACCCCACCGTCGGCGTGGACTTCTTCTCCCGCCTGCTGGAGATCGAGCCGGGCAAGAGGATCAAGCTGCAGCTCTGGGACACGGCGGG
>NW_006779491.1:71339-77950 GCF_000442215.2 Lipotes vexillifer | reverse complement strand
GCGGTTAGGGTGGGGCCGCCGGCGCCGGGACCCCAGGGACCGCGCCGCCCCCTCCATCCGCCTGGGGCACCTTCCCCAAGCGTCGGCCGCACAGGCCAGTGTCGGGAGAAGCTCTGGCCCTTCCCTCTCGAAAGTGCAAATACTCCATTCTCGCTTCCCCTTTGCCCCTCCTCTTCCAGGGACGACTTCCTCCTCCGCAGCTCCTCCGCAGTTTCTCACTTCTTTCTTTGGCTCCCATTTCCTGCGCCCCCTTTCTGTCTTTCCTTTTCCCGCCTGAGCCCAGGTCACCCTCACCAGCCCCCTCTTCCCCAGCCCTCTACCCCTGCTAGTATTTTTATCCCCAACTCTTCGGCTCCCCTGCTGCCTTCTCCCCAAACTCAGTGTCCTTCGCTGTACACACCCTGACCTGACCACCCTCCTCCAAGCTCCCGTTTTCCTCCCCTGACTGAGCGGCTTCCCATCTACGCGGCCCAGAAGAACTGCATAGAAGCGTTCCCAGATTCGTCATTGATCCATTTAGCTTCACAGCAAGCACTGCTCCAACCCAGATTACTGCATGAGCTCATTGGGCATCGCTCAGAGGGAGATGATGAATGCGGTAATGGTCTGAACACCTCACAGCACCGAATATGGTCATCAGAAATACTGGGCCAGGACCCGTGGGAAGGTGTCTTGTACAGCAGCTAGATGTAACATCAGGGACACAGGCACAGCAGAGGAGTTTTTTGTTGTTTTTAAGGGTTGAGTTGTCTTTAGAAGTTTGTCATCATTGGTGCTTTGGTGAAGAAAAGAGAGATGTACATACTGAGATTTGTTAGGAACTTTTCCTTTATTTTATTTATAATAGGTACTTAACGTTCCAGAGTGATAATAGATCAGAAAATACTTTTCTGCATAGAGGAGGGATCCAAAACTAAACGTAAATTGTATGCATTTCCTAGATATTTAAGATTTAACCAGATATGAAGCACATTTTAAATTTCTAGGATTCAAGGAAATTAGAGGAAAGTAGGGACCTGATATATTGTAGTGTTTGGGGCTTTTTTAAGGTTGCATTATCAACTGGAACTCATTAAAGCAAACATTTTGTAATCTTCAGCAAGTACTCTGTTTGTGAAATACAGTACTTACTGACCGGATTTCCCAAACATGGCTTCCCCTCACCCCAGCCAGCATCCATTCTGAATGAGATGAGTCTACTTCTGTGAGAATGTTCCAACACTTTAAAGTTTTGGCTTCCATTCCCAGCTATGACACTGATTCATAGAGATAAGTGAACTGCTTAGCTTGCTTATACCATAGTTTTACAATGTGTAAAGTGGAAAGATAGTAAGGCCAGCCCTTTAGAGAAGTGTTAAAGGTTATTGATTTGAATTGTACAATACCTAGAATTCGATGAAGAAGATTTTTTTTCAAGAAGCCTCCTTTAAAATAATTTTTCAGGGCTTCCCTGGTGGCGCAGTGGTTGAGAGTCCGCCTGCTGATGCAGGGGACACGGGTTTGTGCCTCGGTCCAGGAGGATCCCACATGCCGCGGAGCAGCTGCGCCCGTGAGCCATGGCTGCTGAGCCTGCACGTCAGGAGCCTGTGCTCCGCAACAGGAGAGGCCACAACAGTGAGAGGCCCACGTACCAAAAAAAAAAAAATTCAAACTCTGATTCCTCATCTGTAAAATGGAGTCATTATGATCTCTAAGATTCATTGCAGTTTTACCATTATAAGGTAGACTGCAAATTCATTCACTTGTGATCTCAATCAGAGATGAACTTTAAGATATTTCATGGTCAGAAAAAAACATTTACTAATAGCTCTTGCTCTACCCTCTAAAGGGAAAATAATAAAAACGTGTTCTTTGTACCTTAAACTTCTAGCAACTACTGATAATTGCAGCTACAAGAAACATAGGTAGTAAAATCTTCTTGTGTCTAAAATTCTTTCCTTAAAAACTTATTGACAAGAAAGTAAGGATGACTAATTTGTTAGATTTTAAAGACCTTTTCTGTTAAATACATCATTTTTTAATTGCCTTTAAGAAGAATGTAAATTGATTTTATATACACTATTAAAACCAGACAGTAACTCTCTCATAATAATGCAAGGACATTTAGGGAATGTTTACTGACAATGAATCATACTTTATTTTGCTTGGCTGTTTACCAAAGATGTATTCCTAAATACATACATATTTCAGTAGCTGCTTCCAAATACTTGCTTTTCTCTCATTTAGCAGAATGTTTCTCCATAAAATTGCATTTAAAACAATTAATGTTAAATCATTCTGTACTTCCTCTAAGAAAATACAGATACTTGAGTAAGCACATTTGTTTCATAGAAAGGTACTATATAGTTCATGAATATATAGTTCTGTCATTAGTTATAATTATACCATTAGGAATTTGAGGAAAACATTCTATTTGGAGGTTTATTGGTGATTAGATATAAACTAACAAAAAGAAACCTACTTTAGACAGTTCAGGGTATAGCTTAAAAGCATAAACAAATATGTTACAGAACAACAAAATAGTGAGCTGATGATTATGACCATAAGTAGCCTTAGTTATCTTTTTTTTACCCAGCTTTATTGAGGTATAATTGACAAACAAAGCCTTAGCTTTTGAAGTTCAGATAATACATGCTAGTAGTCAGTAACTACTTACAGAAAATAAAAAGGAACAAAATCAAAGTGAGGAAGGTTTAGAAAAATGATGAATATGTGAGCATCTGTAAATTGTAACTTAACACTCAATTGTTAAGTTTTTATTATTAACACTATGTTTTAGTCAGGATAAATGTTAAATTGCTGTATTACGGATACTTAAAATTACAGTGACTTCATTAACAATAGTTTATTTCTCTCTTGTGTAACAGTCTCAAGGTAAGTAGTCCAAGTTGTTGGAGTGGCCTGCTCCAGGCCATCATTCAAGTACCTTCTCTCTTAGTTTTCTGCCATCCCTAGGACATTATCTTCTTCTGTGTGAACAAAGCTGGGTTGCAGGCACACTGTGTGCCACTTCCAGGGGAGGGGAAAGTAAAGATCTAAATCAAGTAATGTTTCTTCTAAGCAAGTGAGGCCAATGTGGTGCAGATCACTTCAGCTCTCAATTCAGTGAAGAGAAATTAGTTACAAGGCCACACTTACATGGGGCTACCATGTGCCTAGGAAAAAGGGAAGATGGATTTGGCACTGTGGGCATTGGGGGGAAACTAGCAGTCACCACTTTTAATTTTTAATCATCATAGTGGAAGAAGTTTAGCAGGAAAGGAAACAAGAATATTGCTTAACAGCGTTAATAAGGATAAATAAGTGCAAATAAGGCTAGAAGTATAGAGAGCAAATGTTAGAATGTAAGAATATAAATTTTGAATGTTTCCCATGAAAAGTACTTAAAGCAATATGAAGATAAATGAGATAAAGAAAAAGCAACATTAGCTATAGGGATAGAAAACCTGAAGCTTCAAGCCAGATTTGGCCTTTTATTTCGTGTTGTCTGGCCTTGGGGGTATTACAGTTACAGCCACTGGTTGTAAAGTTCAGAGAATAATGTCCTCCTAGTGTAGTGCTTCTCAAAGCGTGTTCTGCAGAACACTCATACCTTCTGATTCTTTTTAAAGGATGGGTTCTGCGATCAAATAAGCTTGGAAATCCCTATATTCCATTTCTCTCTTAGAAATTCATATCAAAGACTCCAAGAAGTATTGAGCAAAGAAACCTGTTTAACTTTGATTAAACTAGCATTTCCACCATTTATTTGAGGGGCTATTCTTAAAACATGAAAATCTATGATAACTTGTGTTCTTAGTAGTATAATTTGGGGAAAGCTCCCTTGATGAGTTGCTTTAGTCATATTCTTTGGGCAGAACCAACTAAACTTGAGGTTTGGAGCAATGGAAAACGTGCAGACATTAGTTAACCAGCTAATGGGCTGGTTACAGCTAAAGGGCTGTAAGCAGTAATTGCTATAAAAGGGACAGCCTCCCTGCCCCCCTAAAAATCTGAAGGTGACCTGTAACTAATACCACTTAACGTTCTGGGCCTCTCCCTAACTCTCTGCCTGCCTCTTCATCTCTTTTCCTCTAGCTCCTCTTCTACTGTGTATCTTTCTCTTCCTTATGTGTCTTACCCTTCCTTAAACTTCTATTTATTTTTCCTTTATCCCTTTCATCTATCAGTCCCTACTCATAGTTTCCTCCCACCTTCTGTCTTTTCCTCTATTTCCTTTTTTTTTTTTTTTGCAGTACGCGGGCCTCTCACTGTTGTGACCTCTCCCGTTGCGGAGCACAGGCTCCAAACGCGCAGGCTCAGCGGCCATGGCTCACGGGCCCAGCAGCTCCACGGCATGTGGGATCTTCCCGGACCGGGGCACGAACCCGTGTCCCCTAGCATCGGCAGGGGACTCTCAACGACTGCGCCACCAGGGAAGCCCCTCTCCTTCCGTTTTATTTTAATCTGTTTTATATGCTCTCATTTCTTTTTAACTTATTCTCCTTATTTACCCTCTGCCTCCCTTTTGTCTGTTTTCTTCTCTTCCCTTTCAAAACATTCATATGAAGTAAATGTTTAAAACTGGTTTAGTTTATGTTCTCCATTCATAATTTTAGAAGTAAGCAACATGAACATTTTATATTTCTCCTTAAGGTATCTTTTAAGATTCCTAAACTAAATAGGTTTTGTTTTTTGTTTTTTTTTAAAGGACCCTTACTTGATCCCCACTCTCCTTACTGTGGTTCATGAACTTCAATAGAAAAAGATTTTCTGATAGTGGATTGGTGGGTTCATATTGCATAGGTAACAGAGCAGAGCTTGTCCACAACTAAGTCCCATAATCATTGCAGTCTACTGTAGTTCCAAGTTATTAGAAACAATAGAAAGCTAGACTATATTTGTATTGAGTAATCTGATAATATACTGTCTTGGTTAAAATTATTTGTGTTGTAAGTAACAGAAATATAACTAAATTAGTTTGGATATAAGGCATAAATTATAAATGATACAGGTCTCATGAGAGACAAAAATCTCACTGAACATACAAGTGTCTGAAAATATGGAAGCTTTAATAACAAGAGTGTGGATTTTCTCTCTAGTCTATTTCCATTATCCAATGCTGTCAGCTCCCAACTGTCTCAGTCTCTGAGCCTCTTATTCAAATTCTTGAAAGAAAAAACCTCATTGGCTATTTGATTGGCCAGTGAATCAGCTCCCCCAGGGTCCAGTTATTAAGATAATATATACATAAAACACAAAGGTATTATAATACAAATACCCCAGGTATGCATTATGGGTCATCTAATGCAAATGAATCTGTAAGGGTCTACTTTTTGGGAAAGAGAAACTCACAGAAGAAGGAAGTGAGCAGTCACCCCAAAAAAGTGTCTACTTTATGGAGTTCCAGAGTAAAACTATATGTAAGAAGGAGCCAGCATCATTTCTAACAAGGGTAGCAGAATGTGGAAAGATGACCTGTGTAGCCAAATGTATTTTTATATGATAAAAGTTATTTTCACTGTCCACTCAGAGCATTCAGACCATTTTGAGTGATTGTATAGTCAATACAGTTAAGAAGCTAGCCAGTAATTTCAAAAACCTGTGACTATTTTCTTAATTTCTTTTTTCTTCAGTGAATCAATTGATTTCACATGTATAGCCACAGCCTCAATGACATATTGCTATATGAAGGTGATTATACATTCTATTTAGTAACTAAATATTGTAAATATAGTAGACTAAATATTGTACTCCAATATTTGAAGGCCCTAGGCCAGCAGCAGGCAAAATTGTAAAGTAGGTAAAACTCATTTTTGGGGACTTTGGGGCTTTCCTACTTTTCTTTCCTTCTGTTTTTTGATAGTAGGACCTTGACCTATCCTTCACTTCTATTCTCCCTCACATCTCAGTTGAAAAGCCATCCCTTACTACTCCATCTTAGCTTCAGAGAGAGAAGTAGCTAGATGACCAAGAGACACAAAATTATTAAAACTTAATAAGGGTTCTGCAGGAGTATTTCTATTCTAAAAGAGGATGACCACCTAGGAGGTAACACCTCATCTTGAAGTAACATTTCCCTGTTGGCAGAGTTATGGATCTGTGGCTGATGGGTGTCGGAGTTTCCTCTAATCATGCTGCATTGATGACCACCTATTCTGACACATTGGCTCCACATTTAGCTTTCAAAGAAAGGGCTAGAAAAAAAAAAATTAGAGATAATGTTGCTAGTACATGAATCACTCAGTAAAGTTTTCACATGAAGAAAAGTGCTTTGCTCAGTCTGAGAGAGAGAGAGAGAAGAAATTTCTAGCCATTGTCAGTCAGTTTGGTTAGCATACAAAGATTTCTTAACAACTTAGCCTCCATAGCCATGTTAAAGTTTAAAGAGCAACTTCTTGGAATGATCTGAGAATGTTTATCTTGGTGTTTTAAGAGCCAGTTATTCTTATCCTAGCTGAGTTAGAAGGGAATCTGCATTCTTTCAGTCTGCTCTGTCAAGCAGTGGAAAAGAAAGGTGGGGCTTCCCTGGTGGCGCAGTGGTTGAGAGTCCGCCTGCCGATGCAGAACCCTGGTCCGGGAAGATCCCACATGCCGCGGAGCGGCTGGGCCCGTGAGCCATGGCCGCTGAG
>NW_006779491.1:58702-70954 GCF_000442215.2 Lipotes vexillifer | reverse complement strand
CCAAAAAAAAAAAAAAAAAAGAAAGGTGAACCACTCAACTAATACTGAGGTATACACACACACACACACACACACCAGAGAACATCAGATTTTACTTTATTAAGATATTTTCATTCTTTCTAAAGTGAAATACCTACAAAGCCTGTACTTTATGATACTAATATATCTGCCTCCAAATGTCAGTAACTTTTAATCAATTCTGACAATATATAATTCAGGGAAGTTCATTTAAAAATTATTACCCCACACAATCTACCTAGCTTATCGAGAAACAAATATTATTAAAACCCATTGTTTTCTGAAAAGAATCACTTTGTGTAATGAAGTACTGTTCTGACCTGTAGGAGTTCCAGAACAGAGGTCCAATATGTTTTAAATTTAAAAGTATATTTTTAGTTTAAGCTGTGAAAGAGTTTCAAAATACAGATAGTAGTTCTGTATACAAGCATGACTGAGTAAATGTCGTGGCTAGCTGGCATATTATTTTATTTTGGTTTAAAATCTTAGTGTTCTTTTAAACATTCTTAAAATGTACTGAAGTGTTTTTCTATTTCCTTCCTATGGTGATAATTCATTTTTCATTTAGGAACAATATGCTAAATAAAATTATTTTATTACTGGCAGTAAGTCCTTAAGACCATCCACTGATATCAATAGCTAGGATATAAAGAAACCATCAAAAATATCTCAATGCCAAAAAAATGTTGAGGTAAGGGAACAGAGACTTCTCTCGTAGGTTTATTTCTACTTCACTGGTATAGTGAGTGCATCAGAGTCACCTGAGAAAGGTCTTTATCAAGCCATGCCCCAAAATTCATCAGTGACTTTTCTTGGCCAAATGTTATCCTTCTCTATGCCTATTCTTTCCTCTGCTTTTTGTATAATTGGTCAAAATCTCTGCTTAAATTATCTTCCTGTACTAGGAATGTTAAAAGTGGTTTTTCTTCTGATTCTTTAGGCTTTCCAAATGTATTTCCATCTCGTAGGACTTAGTGTGATATGGCTTCAAATGGATAAGGCTGAAGAACAGCCTTAATCACAGACTGCTGCCTCAGAAATACAAAAGAATAGTGTGTGGCCCAAACTGAACCCTCTTCTCTAAGAAGAGATCAAGAGAGAATACTGCAAATGGGAGTTAGATACTAAGAACTTCCTGGCTATAAGAGAAGGCATTATAAAGAAAGATTATAGATTCTCAAATTCTAGGCATTGCCCATCATTTTTCTTCAAAGTAGCATTTTTCAAAGTAATAGGTGTAATTTGAGTAAAAGTTTCCTTGATCAAATAGTTTTGGAAGTGCTGGGTTGTTGCCAGATTTCTCAGAGCCTTTAATATACTAATATCCTAATATATTTTGTAAACACCCAAGACAGATATGGTATTTCCCAACCCAGAGTCCTTTTACATAGAGTGTTTTAGGAACCAACAGATGGAAAGATTAGAGAACTTTAGGAGCCAATACTTCAAAGAAAAATTGTAGGCAATTCCTTAAATTTTAGGAGTATATTTGAGAACCTCTCATGGTTTCTTCTCTCATATGATTCTCTGTCTCTTTTGCTAGTGCTTCTGAATGACTCCGTCAGGTCTCCCTTTTAAAACACTTGGTTACTATATTTTAGGGCAAGATCTAATCAGATCAATAGACTCTAGAGAATCCCTTGGTTTTTGTCCCCTCATTCAAAATTAAAAGGTTTCTCCTCTTGCCTGACTTCTAGACACTTGTCACAGTTTTACACAGATCATGCAATATCATTAGTACTTGTTTTAAGGGCTACAGAAAGGCTATGGGATTAGGAAATCAAAAGTTAATGAAGGGGGCTTCCCTGGTGGTGCAGTGGTTGAGAGTCCGCCTGCCGATGCAGGGGGCGCGGGTTCGTGCCCCGGTCCGGGAGGATCCCACATGCCGCGGAGTGGCTGGGCCCGTGAGCCATGGCCGCTGAGCCTGCGCGTCCGGAGCCTGTGCTCCGCAACGGGAGAGGCCACAACAGTGAGAGGCCCGCGTACCGCAAAAAAAAAAAAACAAACAAAAAAAGTTAATGAAGCAAATATGAGGTGAAATTTAAGACATATATGATAGGACAGATGGACAGACTCTAAAAAGAGAATTAAAAGTGGAAGAGAAGGTATAACTAATTGTATAGGAGAGGACTATTGGAGGCGAGGAAAATTAGTGAGAGATGAATTGAAAACAGAATCCAAGAAAGCGAGGGGGGAGAAGACACATGAAAGAAGCTATAGAGATCAACATTCTGGCCATTTTGGTACAACCATAGGACTGGGAAGAAACAGATGGATGGATCTGGTACAACAGTCCCCCTTTTAAAAAAAAAAAAAAAAATTATTTATTTATTTACTTTGGCTGCACTGGGTCTTAGTTGCGGCACACAGGATCTTCGTTGGGGCATGTGGGCTTCTTAGTTTTGGCATGTGGACTCCTAGTTGTGGCATGCGGACTTCTTAGTTGCAGTGTGTGTGCTTCTTAGTTGTGGCATGCGGACTTCTTAGTTGCGGCATGTGGACTTCTTAGTTGCAGCATGCGGACTTCTTAGTTGCAGCATGTGGATCTTAGTTGTTGCATGCAGACTTCTTAGTTGCAGCATGCAAACTCTTAGTTGCAGCATGCATGCAGGATCTAGTTCCCCGACCAGAGATTGAACCCCAGCCCCCTGCATTGGGAGCATGGAGTCTTATTTTTTTTAATAAATTTATTTATTTGTTTTATATTTTATTTTTGGCTGTGCTGGGTCTTCATTGCTGCATGTGAGCGTTCTCTAGTTGTGGTGACGAGGGCTATTCTTTGTTGTGGTGTGCGGGCTTCTTATTGCAGTGGCGTCTCTTGTTGCAGAGCACAGGCTCTAGGCACGAGGGCTTCAGTAGTTGTGGCACGCAGGCTCAGTAGTTGCGGCTCACGCGCTCTAGAGTGCAGGCTCTGTAGTTGTGGCGCACAGGCTTAGTTACTCCGTGGCATGTGGGATCTTCCCGGACCAGGGCTTGAACTTGTATCCCCTGCATTGGCAGGCAGATTCTTAACCACTGTGCTGCCAGGGAAGTCCGGGAGCTTGCAGTCTTACCCACTGGACCACCAGGGAAGTCCCAACAGTCTCATTTATAAAATGATAGAATTAATGTCCAGAGAGTCTTTGACTTGCCCCAGGACTTATCATTTGTTAGTGGTTTGCATAAGAGCCTAATTCTCTTAACTCCTCTGTTCAGTGCTCTTTCTGCTGCATCAGGCCTCCTGGCATGGTTGAAAGGAGTTTTATTGGCACATTGTGTAGTTTCTATTCTGAAAAATATTCTGTTTGCATACAACCCCACCCCCACTCCCATCTCTGTAGATCCAAATTAATTACTGTGTCTGCTCAAACCATTATTTTTCAGCTGTATTCAGAAACAAAAGGAGAAATAGCTTTACACAATAGAAGTGGTACTGATAACTGACAGCAAACACTTGTGGCTGCAATAACAATCAATTCTCCCCTCCATGCAGTACTCAGTGACTGCACTGCTACACTTAGTAACAGGAATGAACCCAGCCCACTGCAGTGGAGAAATTTATATGAAGTCTTTTGCCTTGTTAGACAAGGAGAGATGTTGGGTATTAGGCAAAGCTACAAGCAAATACTGCCTATGGTGTCGTAAAGTTACAAAAGTACTGTGAAGTAGTTTTCCATTTTTTTCTAGAGAAACTGAAATCAATCAGGATTATGATTTATGTGTGGAAATCTATGCATTTATTTAGATTAACTGTATACCAGGCACTAGATGCAAAAATAGATGTAAAAATAAATATGATATAGTCTCACATTCAATGTCCATGCTGTCTCTATACTGGGTAGAGTACAGACTATATTGCTATAACAGAGACTGACCAAATATATTACCTTAAATAATACAGAACTTTGTTTCTCTCTCCCCATGTTAATAGTCCAGAGTGAGCAGTTCTGGACTATCCAGGTGGCTGTGCCTCAACATCAGTTTCCAGGGTTTTCTAGTCATTGCCATTTCCTAACAAGCAAGAAGGAGAAAGAGGAAGCCTAGGGCAAATGGCGTCTTCAAGCAGATTAACCTCAGACTGCACACATAACTTATCATGTCCCATCGATCCAAACTTAGTGATATGCCAAAACTAACTGTAAGAAAGCTGGGGAATATAGTTTCTATATGAGTTGCTATGTACAAGCTAAAGCTCATGGAGTTCTATTAGTAAACGAAGACAGGGAGAATAGACACTGGGGGACAATTAGAGATCTTTCTCACAGACTCACAGCAAAGAAAGATAATAAATAATTGGAATAAAGGCTAGTAAGTACTAAAATAAGTTCTGGTGGCAGAACAAAGGGAGGAATTGTCATCTGTGTGTAGGGTTAGGGCTAGTTTCAGAGGATGTATCGGAAAGAACGTGGTCCTTGATGCTGGGACATGAAGGATATGTCAATAGTAAGAGAAATAACAATAGGAAATAATAACAATTAAAAAAGAAGTGGCTTCCAAGTAATGATAGCAGATTGAACACCTATGCCTATTTTAGCTTTTTTTCCTGAAACCTCACTAAAGTGACAATAGTTTTGTTTTTTAACCATAAATCCTAGCAAGGAGAATAGGTAAGGAGACAATAGCAAAAAAATTTTGGAAGTAAGAAAGCAGATGGAGGAATGGTAAATGAATTAGCAGATTAAAGAAAATTGGCTTCTAAGCGAGGGGTGGAAAAAGCTAAAGACCAAACCAGTATATATCATTGAATCCCCTAAAGATTCAGGAAATGGTGACACCAGATACTTCTGAAGTGGGAATGCTAAAATAAGGATCATTGATTGTCAGTCTGTTTAAGAAAGACTGGATCCTCACATCCCCTCCACCATTCCACACACCAGGTGACTTCCTCTCCCCCCACATTAGCAAAAAACCAGAAATTTATTCTTTGAAATGAGTTAAACATAGAGTCTCTTACTGGAAGCATCAGGCATAATTGAGGTTGGGGTCCCTTATTAAAAGTAAGGGCTTTAGCATGTTGTATGCTAAGACTGTCTAGCCCTCTTCCCCATCTTAGCTCCCAGAATGCTAGTAATCAGACCTTTACCCTTCAAACAGGACATTGGTGAAATCATTTCTGACAAATCTGACCAGGCCAAGAAGAAAGACTTAAGAGGCCAACATTAGAGTTTCCTCAACTAAATGATCCAGCCTGATCATCTTATGAGTGAGACTTTTAGTCTCAATGAAAGATTACAAGAAATGCTAGGAAATCTGTAACATGAAACCTAGAGACCAAAATAAACAGAAACCAAAAGCAACCAGAAAAACAAAGTTAATAAGGGAGAAGGGAATGTTTAAAAAAACAACCCCCCCCAAAAAAACCCTGTCCTTAATCTTCTCAGAGGGATAGTGGGTAAGTATTTAAATCATAAAAGAAGATCAAGATACTATTTTTTCAAAAGAATATTCTGAGAACAAAAGAGCTTTTGGAAACACAATAGAAAAAAATAAAACAATATAAAGTTGGGGAAATCCCTCAAAACTAGGACAAAAAGACAAAGACTTAGAAAATAGGAAAAATATATATATTTTTTAATTAGAGGACTAGTCCAAAAGGTTCAATGAAAAAGTAACAGGCATTCCAGGAAAATGGAACAGAAAAAACAAAGGGGAGAATCATCAGTGAAGCAATTAAAAAATAATTTCCTAGATGTAGGGAGGGACCTGAGTTTTCAGATTGGAAGGGTCCAGCACAATAGATGAAAGTAGACACATTCTAAGGGACATCATCATGGAATTCTAAACACTGGGGCCACAGAGAAGTTCCTACAAACTTCTGGGGTGGGGTGGGGGAGGGACATGTATAAAAGGTCACATAAAAAAGATCCGGAATCAGGTTGACTTCAGCCTTCCTGAAAACAACAGTTGAAGCTAGAAGGCAATGGAGAGACTTCAAAATTCTGAAAGAATTTTGTATCTGACCAAACTGTCATTCAACTGTGAAAGCAGAATAAAAACATGCAAGACTTCAAAATATTACCTCATGCATCTTTTTTTTTCCCCTCTTGAATCTTTTTTCGGAAGCTACTTGAGGATATGCTCTATATACACACACACAGACACAGACAAACACATAACGTGCATAAAAGAATAAACCAAGAATGAAGACATGGGCTCTGAGGAACAGGAGATTTACCCCTGAAGAAAAGCAAAGGAAATGCCCAAGAAAATGGTGAAGGGAGATCATAGGATGCTCTCTCTGCCACAGATACCAAGGACAACCAGGCCCGATTGGAGCAGGTTAGAAGATTGTAAGAGAGACCTCCTCAGGAAGATGAAATTGACAGAAAAGCTAACAGGAATGAACTTTTTAAAAAATGGCAACTGGCAGAGTTTGGGGTTAGGTTATTAAGGACTACTTGGAAAATTTAGCAAAAAGAAAAAGATGTGGTAGAGAGTGCTCACTCATATCTGATGCTTCTTTTCTTCTGGACACACGGGAGGAATATATTTCCCTTCCCTCTTGCACTTAGAATCATTTGACTGATTCTAACCAGTGAATTTGAGCAGAACTCACATGTGGTAGTTTTAAAATACAGCCCAGATTTTTTAACGTTTTTCCTATCAAGAGTTGGGTTGTTTCTTACTATAGCATAGCCTGGCCTATCTTGATTAATATGCAAGATAATTATTAACTCTAAGGAAAAGAAATCAGTTTATTCCAGGGCTCAGCATTGAAAAGTATACATGATCAGAATAACACAAATGCCAAGAAATGATCTTCCTAAAATTATGATATAACAGTACAGTTTTGGCAAGTTTGGGGAATGGGAAAAATAAGAATGTGTGGTAAGTGCACAGGTAACTTTGATGAAAACACAAACTTAGAAAAAGAATGAAAAAGAAGAACAGTCTATTCAAATGACTTGAAAATAAAAGCTGCATAATTTCAGACATAGAATGAAATGAGAAAAGGATAAACAGTATAAATTATAAATGTGGAGAGATATACAAATCACATGAAATGAAGCAATATTGAGAAAGTTGTATGGAAACAGAAGTCACAAAAATGGTAGGAGGATTATAACCCAAGAAAAAATGTTCTTTAATTATGTTAAATCACATAATGTATTATGTTGTATGGAAAATAAAATAATCATGAGAAGCTGGTCATCATCTCATTTTTGTTCTGCAAAAGGATGCCAGAAAGTGTCAGAATAAGTGCTAAAATCTTTTATACACTTTCTGGTACCATACCAAATAGAAAATAAGCATCCTCCATTATCACCTTACAGACAAATAGTGAAGCTAGAAACATTTCTCATTAATTTCTAAATTATTTGGATTTTCACATTAACTTGTTCTGCCTTCCAGAATCCACTGCAAAATACAATTTGAATTACTACCAATTTAAATACAGTAGTTCTTTAGAAAAAGTGGATGATTTCACCTTTATATTTATAGTGTGCACTGTTATTCAGCCCACTTCTCTTTTTGTTATTTAGCACATTTCATGAATCCCTACTATAAATATCAAAAGGAGATAAGCTTTTTTGTATTTCCCTCTGTTATTCTCCCATTTGCTTAGCATTTGCATGCTGCCTGGGTACAGTCTTACAGAGTCTGAACTTATTAATTCAGCTGTTTATTTATTTACAACTCTCAGTAGGCCTCATGCATGCCCAATTCTGTTTTAGACACTAGGGATACAGCATTCCAAAACAAGTGTCAAAAATTCTTGCTCTCATGGAGCTTATCTTCTAATGGGGGAAGATGGGCTATAACCAAATAAGTGGGAAAAATTATATAGGACGTTAGAATGTGTTAACTATAGAGGAAAATAGAAGATAAAAGGTGAATAGAGCATGCTGGGGGTGATAACAAGGCCTCACTATCATAAAATGATGATCTATGGTAAAAGAAAAATAAAAGATGTTCACAGGGGAATTGATTCACGTATTCAAAGATGGAATATGGCCATTAGGTCCTGTCAGTATTACATATAGGCTCCACAACCACAAACTTGATTTTTGATGGAAAGACCCTGGAATTATACATAGAGAATTTTAATGTTTCTATGTATGAAAAAAAGATATTCTAAGTTATAAGCCCCAAGTTTCAGAAGGCAAAGGCAGGGACTGTTAGTCAGTAATAATACAAGGAGCAGGGAGACTTGTGTTTTAGTTTCTTGAAAGCAGTTCTAAGGGCCCGGATTACAAGGCAAGTGAAGCAGGTAAATAAAGCATCAACACAGTAACTATTCCCAGAAGGGCAGTAGGAATGTAATGTCATGGTGAAAAAAAGGCACTCACAAGGCTAATGCATTCATAGGCTGCTTGCTGCCAGCAGCCTTTGTCATCAAAGTACTTCCATCTTCTAAATACCTATTTGGCAATTGGCAAAGCCACAAGAAGGGTATTTCCAGTGGACCATCTGGCTCATTTTACCCAGGTAAGTCAGCAAGTGCTCTATGTTTTGTTGCTTTTGAGACCAGTGCACATCCTATAAAGTTCATAATAATAACATCTAAGATCTCATTCACATTTTTTGGTTGCATTGCCCATATGTTAAGTAATTCTTTATAAATGTAAGCCAATTCAGTGCTCTCAATTTCACTTGTCTATATATTATTTCAGGAAAAAAAATTAGAAAAATTAAACAGTTTAAAATGTTTACATAAATAAGGCAACCATTTTTCTTTTCTATTCTAAAGTGAATATACATGTTAAGAATAAACTTTATGATGAATGGATAAAGAAAATGTGTTATATACATACAGTTGAAAATTATTCAGCCATCAAAAAAGAAGGAAATCCTGTCATATGCTACAACATGGATAAATCTTGGGGATGTTATGCTAAGTGAAATTGAGACAGGAGGGAAGTGGGCACACACTTTAAAGGTCACAACCTTTAAAAGAATGACATTGGCTATACAACATAAACTGGCTAGATCCAACCTAGGCCCAAGATGGCAGAAGATTTGACTTCCAGTAGACCTTGAGCCTCATTATATGCTCATTGTAATGCCTTAGCATGCTAAACAACACACCCACAGGTGCCGTGACAGTTCCGAGGCTGACCATAAAAGGCCAGAAAGTGGGCAGTGGTCCTATTCTTGGAAATCCCTGCCGCTTCCCCAAAAGAGTTGGAATAATCCTCCCACTCATTAGGCTATGCAATTACCCAACCCATAAAAACTAACCACTCCATATTTCAGGGCCTTGTGCCTTTTGAGGTGGCCCACACTCTGCCTATATAGTGCGTATCTCCCAGAATAAACTTGCTTTCACTTTACTATGGCTCGCTCTTGAATTCTTTCCTGCACAAAGCCAAGGACCCTTACTTGGTGGCCTGTCCCAGGGACTCACCTGAGACCTGGGACAGGACTGTCCTCTCGCTCCCCATTTTCCTGCAACAAAATAAAGCCAATCACAGAGGGACAAATACTGCATGATTTCACTTATATGAGGTAACTACAGTAGTCAGACTCAGAAGCAGAAAGTAGAATGGTGGTTGCTTGGGGTAGGGTAGGAAATGAGTTGCTGATCAATGGGAATGGGAGTATCAGTCCTGCAGAATGAAAAAGTTCTAGAGATCTGTGGTACAACATTGTGCTTATAGTTAATAATACTGTATACTTAAAAATTTTTCAGAGAGTAAATCTCATCTGTTTTTTACCACAATTTTTTAAATGAAGGAATTTTGGCTTCATAAAGCTATGTTGAAATTTATAAAATGTTTGCAACTTTGTTTTGTATCATTCTTTTCCTACAAAATATCTGTAGCCTCTATCAATCAGGTCTTTGGTTGCCAGCAACAAAACAAACTTGAGGACATTAATCAAAAATGAAAGTTACTGGAAGCATGTCTGCGTGCCAGAGACTTGACAGGATAGCTGGAGGGACCAGGCTTGAAATGAACCAAAAGATCCTAGAAGTTCTGGGCAGCAAAGACCACAGGACGCCAGTGTGGTCCCCATTGATACTGTTGCCCCTTTTTTGCCTGTTCACCCACTGCCATAAGAAGCCCCAAATGGACAATTGGCAGTCTCAGCTACTAATTCAATAGAAGCATCACGAGGTTCTCTAGTGAAAGCATTTCTCCCTTGGATACTAAAACCTTTATATCAGCAGAGTTCAGAGTCACAGGAATTAGAAGCAACAAAAAGTTTTAGTGACTCATAAAGTGTAATTGCAGGAGGTACCATCACCCCACTTTTACCCTTTGTTTCCCATACCACAGCATCTATTCATGGGGAAAAAACCACCACCTACTGTATTACTCACTAGCTTAGAACGTATACATCCTGAAGAATCATGCTAAAATCTTACAGGGTGTCAACTCCTGGACATGAGCAT
Source organism: Lipotes vexillifer (assembly GCF_000442215.2). Classification (NCBI taxonomy): domain Eukaryota; kingdom Metazoa; phylum Chordata; class Mammalia; order Artiodactyla; family Lipotidae; genus Lipotes; species Lipotes vexillifer. Next base: position 60,618 of record NW_006779491.1, on the reverse strand, counting down.
AACTAAATCTTTTTTTAAAAATTGAAGTATAGTTGATTTACAATGTTGTGTTAGTTTCAGGAGTACTGCAAGGTAATTCAGTTTTATATATATCTATATATTCTTTTTCAGATTCTTTTCCATTAGAGGTTATTGTAATACATATTGAATATAGTTCCCTGTGCTATACAGTAGGTCCTTGTTGTTTATATATTATATATGTGTGTGTGTGTATCTCTTAACATAACTGAATCTTAATAACCCATTCCACAGTTTTATAGGTGTATGCCTCTAAGTGATAGTGACATAAGATCAACAAATCCTATGGCATCAGCCCATTTCTTCCTCTGTTAACTGAAACCTTTGGTCTATAGCAAACTGTGGGATACCATGACTTTTTATAAGGTATTCCGTAAGTTCATGGATGGTGGTGCTAGCATGGCTTGAGTCCATGTTAAATGTCTATTACAGTGAAGACATATCAGTGTCTCCTCTGTGATGGTTTTCCCAGAGTAAGGTACCATATCCAAGGTGTCAGTAACTGCTGGAAAATTGGGTATTAAGCAGTGACAGTTGAGGCAAGAGAAAGTCTCTGCCCAGCCCAGTCCCAGCCTCCTACCATGATTACTGTGAGTCCAAACTGGGATAAAAATACTAACTGATGACTATAGAACAGAACATTTTTTCACCAATTATTAGGAACTCTTTCAAAAAGGGGGCTTTTGGTGAGTATTCACATAGGATACAGTATTTGCATACTCAAAACCCACCCACACATGCCAAACCTCCTTATTATCAGTCTTCTGATTTTGTTTTTTCCAACATGCCAAACCCTTAGCCTCTGCTCGTGTATTGGTGTAGATCCTTAACCTTCATCTCGCCATCTCTTCCTCGGGAAAAAGTACCACTAAAAGTTCCACAAATGGAAGGATTTCTCTTTTCCACTATTGAGTGGAGTAGACTGATGCCAGCATATTATTTAGAGCCATCTTCTGTAAGGCAGACTTGAATTTTTTTTTACCCTTTAACTATAGGGAAATCCACATAAGGCCATAGGTTGAGAGGGTGCTGCAGAAGTAGACATGCTGGGTGTGTGAGCCTTGTTACTCTGGGTCCCCTCAGGTCCCACCCCTATTCCTGCCTATATATATGACTTCTGCTTGATGACAAAGTTCCCGCCTGGTGAATCAGAGAACATAGCTCTTGATGAGCACTCAGACTGCCCAGTTCAGGTGTCTAGTCTCAAAGCCAGGTTTTAAGCCAAGAACCATTTCTCAAATAGCTCATGACAAAGAGGACATGTCTGTATTCTAAAATGTCACACCTGTAATTGTCCAGTGGAACTTTTCCCAGGCTTTCTTTAAATCATTTATTCATTCAGTGAGACTTTCAAAGCCCAGAAGGAAATAGATATAAAATAACATGCAAAAGATGTTGTTGCTTATAGGGCTTCCCTGGTGGCGCAGTGGTTGAGAGTCCGCCTGCCAATGCAGGGGACACGGGTTCGTGCCCCGGTCCGGGAAGATCCCACATGCCGCGGAGCGGCTGGGCCCGTGAGCCATGGCTGCTGAGCCTGCGCGTCCGGAGCCTGTGCTCCGCAACGGGAGAGGCCACAACAGTGAGAGGCCCACGTACCGCAAAAAAAAAAAAAAAAAACAAACAAAAGATGTTGTTGCTTATAAAGAATTGTTACTCATCATTCTTTACAACTCTTGGATTCTTTACAGGGAGGCCTATCTACCTTGTTCTTTTAGTGTCTGTTCCCTGCCTCCTTAAAATACCTTCAAGACCTTCTGAAGACCTAAGTGTCTCGACCCAAGAGAGGAAGTTCCAGAGAAAGATAGATGTTCCCTCATCATCTCTGTAAGACCTGCCTTTCAAGTTCCATTTTTCAGTCTTGAAGGCCTGTCTCTTCCCCTAAATAACTGACAGCAGGA
>NW_006779491.1:54632-58678 GCF_000442215.2 Lipotes vexillifer | reverse complement strand
AGGAATGCCCAGTTGTTTTAGGGGAAACCCTGCCTTTTAGGACAACTAATTATGAATCTGAAGGCTAACCATATCAGAATTCTAAATCTAATATCCAGACACAAACTGGATATCAAATTATTATATAGAAAAAGGCAGATGTCCTATTAAGACCTTTTATTCCGATTAATTATTAATAAGGGCTGTTTTATAGAATATGTTACATATACTTTGCTATAATTTTATTCTATAGAATGATTTGGCAACTGTGTTCCAAATATGTTTTCAAAATTAAATACAAAGTGCTAGGAAATATGGTATTTCCTACATGCCTCTGCCTAATAGACAAGCATTTCAATGTTGAATTTTTAAACACAAAAGCATGTTGTTTTAAATTATACTAATGGTAAATTAATTGCAGGGGGTGGGTGGTAATGCAGACTTGGTGCTGAATAAATGAAAGCTTTCAGTCTAATAACAGCCTTAATTAGGTTTCTCTTACGACACTGCACATCTGTCTAAATTCACACATATATAGATGAGTAGCAAAACAATAACAAATTAATTATCCCTCAAAATTAAAAAAACAGCAACAGCTTAAATGAACTGCATTATTTGTAGCCTGCCAGTGATAGTGGGAGATTTTTTCTTACTGTCAACAACTGTATGGTACAGTAGTCCTTGAGAGAGGTTGTTTTTTTAAGTAGTCGCTTGAGAACCTCTCTACCATGAATTCTGAGGAGAAGGGGAAGCAGGAGATATGGAAAGGGGAGGTAAACTTTCTTCAGCAAGTAGTACTTGTGGTATCAGGTCACTGAACTGAGCTGTGATTTCAGCAATAAGGGTAAAGAAGGTATGTAAAAGTTGGAGAGTACCAAATAACACACTGGCCCTCCACAAAGATCTTTGGTGCCTCAGGCAAATAACAGATGAACTTGCTTAAGGATGATCTCAATGCTTAAGATCACTGACAACTTGGGATAATTCCCTGGCGGTCCACTGGTTAGGACTCTGCAATTCCACTGCAGGGGGCCCCAGGTTTGATCCCTGGTCAGGGAACTGAGACCCCACAAGCCACGCGGCTCGACCAAAAAAAACAAGGTCACTGACAAGGTGGGAACTGAGACACATATGTGATTTCTGGCTAATAGAACATTTAACACTTTCCCTCTCTGATAAGATTAATTAATCCAATATAGCAAATATTAAATTACATCCATCACTTGCCAGGAAGTTCTTAGATACATAGACAGAATATGTTTAACCCTCAAGGAGCTTTGAACTGAGTAGGAGACATACCAACAAACCCAATCAGCACATTATTAAAATTGATGTAATCATAATGGCGGTATGCCAAAGATTCAATGGAATTATAAGAGAGAGAAGTGCCTAAGAGAGGTAGAGGGGGAGAAGACAATGACAGGGAAGGCTTCTTATATGACAGGATTTTTGAACTGACTCAAAGAAGAAATAGGAGTTCGCTGGCAAAAATAAAGGGTAGAAGACATGCTAGGTAGAGAAAACAATACATGTAAAGGCGAAAATATAAAACAGTATAGCCTTGACCCCTTGCCTCATGATTCAGTCAGGAAACAAATGGCATACTTGAAAGGTTAACTGAAAAGAGTTTAATGAAGTGACTTTCCAGAAATGCGGGCAAGGTCAAGGGCACCAACAAAGGATGGTGATGCATTCAGTAATAGCAAGAGTGGGAAGCCATTAACGACCTGGCCAGAAGGGGCAAGGAAAGGAAATGAGATTGTTAGAACCTGGTGAAAGCCATAGCCATGGGAGAGGGGCTACCCAACAGGAACCTTGATCAAAAGAGACTAGATCTGTAGAGGCAAACAATCATAAGTACGCACATCTCAGATTCATATCCCACGTCTGAACAATTTCCTGTTTCCTGAATAGGTATAGCCCAGGACTAAACCTGTAACTGACATTATAACAAGGTTGCCCTTGTTTCTTCTTCCTTAACTGACATAAAGAGGAGCCTGTTGGTTTAAATGATAGGGAGAGTATAGCCCAGGACTAAACCTGTAACTGACATTATAACAAGGTTGCCCTTGTTTCTTCTTCCTTAACTGACATAAAGAGGAGCCTGTTGGTTTAAATGATAGGGAGAGATTCTTTTTTTTTTTTTTAACATCTTTATTGGGGTATAATTGCTTTACAATGGTGTGTTAGTTTCTGCTTTATAACAGAGTGAATCAGTTATACATATACATATGTTCCCATATCTCTTCCCTCTTTGTCTCCCTCCCTCCCACCCTCCCTATTTATCTACCAAAATTGAATGTATACATACCCTATAACCCAGCAGTTCTACTCTTTGATACATACCCAACAGAAACATATGCACATAAACACCAAGAGATGTGTTCAAGAATTTTGTAGTAGTATTATTCATAACAAGTTCAGATTGGAAACAACCCAAAAGTTAACAAACAGTAGAATGGGTTAATACTCAGTAGAATACAGTTTAACCTTAACAACATGGGGATTAGGGATGCTGAACTTCTGCACAGTCAAAAATGTGCATATAACTTTATAGTCAGCCCTTGGTATCCGCAGTTCAGCATCCATGGATTCAACCAACCCTGGATCGTGTAGTACTGTAGAATGTATTTGTTGAAAAAAATCTACATGTAAGTGGACTCATGAAAAAAATCTACATGTAAGTGGACTCATGGAGTTCAAACCTGTGTTGTTCAAGGATCAACTGTATTTTTATAGCAAAGAAAGTGATGAATCTCACAAACATAATCGTGAGCACAAGAAGACACACACACACACACACACACACACACACACACAGTCTTTTGGCAAAGACTAGGAGATTTATGGGTTCCTGGCTGTGGTAGGCTGAATAATGGCTATCAAAGATGTCCAAGTCCTAATCTCTGTAACCTTCGAATGTTAGCACACCTGGCAAAAGAGAATTACTGATGTTGTTAAGCTAAGGATACTGAGATGGGGAGGTTACTTGGATGGGCCTTAATTTTGCAATCAAAAGTGCCCTTATATGAGGGAGATCAAGGAAGATTTGACACAGAAGGAAAAGGCAATGTGAAGACTAAGGCAATAGGCTACACTCCTGGCTTTGAGGATAGGATAAAGGTCCATGAGCCAAGGAATGCAACTCTAGAATTTGGAAATTACAGAGAAAGAGATTCTTCCCTTGACCTTCTGGAGAGATTGCAACCCTGTTAACACCTTGATTTCAGCCCACTGAAAATTATTTCAATTATAACATCCAGAACTATAACAGATTAAATGTGTATTGCTTTAAGCCACCTAGTTTGTGGTAACTTTTTATACAACCATACAAAACTAACAGACATCTCTATCTGATTATTATGTGACCTCTAAACTAGCCATGTAGAGACTTCAATTGCCACACATAAAAAGTAGTTTATAAAATTAGTTCAGAACAGTATGTAAACAAACAACAAGTAGAAACAATAACAAGCCCTGGAGAAAGGAAAATCTGATTTCCAGAGTTGCCATACTCTATTATTTAAAATGTGCAGTTTTCAGTAAAAATTTATGAGAAAGAATTAAGTATGGCTCATACCTAGGGAAAAAAGCAGTCAATAGATACTGTTGAGGAGGTCCAGATGTTGGAATTAGCAGACACAGATTTTAAAAGATCCATTTTTAAAATGTTCAAAGACCTAAAAAATAAAATCATGTCTAAGGAATGAAAGGAAAATATGAGAATTATGTTTTATCAAATAGAGAATATCAATGAAGAGATAGACATTATTTAAAGAACCAAATAGAAATTCTGGAGTTGAAAAATACAATAGCTGGGGGGTGGAGTCAAGATGGCAGTGCAGGAAGATGCAGAGTTCGTGTCTCCCCACAACTAGGGTGCTTGCCAGATGCTGGTGGGGGACCTCGATGCCCAAGGAAACAGGAGAAACTCCCAAGCAAACCAGTAGGACATGGGGGGACTGAAAGGCAGAGAAGAATTGGAGCACAGACAGGACCGGGGCCCCTGAAGGGTGGCTGAGAGGGGGGAGGGGTTCCCATGCCTGGAGGGACCCTTGGGGGCTTGG
>NW_006779491.1:30864-48295 GCF_000442215.2 Lipotes vexillifer | reverse complement strand
ATGGTTGTTAGTATTTGCCTTATGTATTGAGGTGCTCCTATGTTGGGGGCATAAGTATTTACAATTGTTATATCTTCTTCTTGGATCGATCCCTTAATCATTATGTAGTGTCCTTCTTTGTCTCTTCTGATAGTCCTTATTTTAAAGTCTATTTTGTCTGATATGAGAATTGCTACTCCAGCTTTCTTTTGGTTTCCATTTGCATGGAATATCTTTTTCCATCCCCTTACTTTCAGTCTGTATGTGTCTCTAGGTCTGAAGTGGGTCTCTTGTAGACAGCATATATATGGGTCTTGTTTTTGTATCCATTCAGCCAATCTGTGTCTTTTGGTGGGAGCATTTAGTCCATTTACATTTAAGGTAATTATCGATATGTATGTTCCTATTCCCATTTTCTAAATTGTTTTGGGTTCGTTATTATAGGACTTTTCCTTCTCTTGTGTTTTTGTCTAGAGCAGTTCCTTTAGCATTTGTTGTAAAGCTGGTTTGGTGGTGCTGAACTCTCTCAGCTTTTGCTTGTCTGTAAAGGTTTTAATTTCTCCATCAAATCTGAATGAGATCCTTGCTGGGTAGAGTAATCTTGGTTGCAGGTTTTTCTCCTTCATCACTTTCAGTATGTCCTGCCACTCCCTTCTGGCTTGTAGAGTTTCTGCTGAGAGATCAGCTGTTAACCTTATGGGGATTCCCTTGTGTGTTATTTGTTGTTTTTCCCTTGCTGCTTTTAATATGCTTTCTTTGTATTTAGTTTTTGACAGTTTGATTAATATGTGTCTTGGCGTATTTCTCCTTGAATTTATCCTGTATGGGACTCTCTGTGCTTCCTGGACTTGATTAACGATTTCCTTTCCCATATTAGGGAAGTTTTCAACTATAATCTCTTCAAATATTTTCTCAGTCCCTTTCTTTTTCTCTTCTTCTTCTGGAACCCCTATAATTCGAATGTTGGTGCGTTTAATGTTGTCCCAGAGGTCTCTGAGACTGTCCTCAGTTCTTTTCATTCTTTTTTCTTTATTCTGCTCTGCAGTAGTTATTTCCACTATTTTATCTTCCAGGTCACTTATCCGTTCTTCTGCCTCATTTATTCTGCTATTGATCCCATCTAGAGTATTTTTCATTTCATTTATTGTGTTGTTCATCATTGTCTGTTTCATCTTTATTTCTTCTAGGTCCTTGTTAACTGCTTCTTGCATTTTGTCCATTCTATTTCCAAGATTTTGGATCATCTTTACTATCATTATTCTGAACTCTTTTTCAGGTAGACTGCCTATTTCCTCTTCATTTGTTAGGTCTGGTGGGTTTTTATCTTGCTCCTTCATCTGCTGTGTGTTTTTCTGTCTTCTCATTTTGCTTATCTTACTGTGATTGGGTTCACCTTTTTGCAGGCTGCAAGTTCGTAGCTCCCGTTGTTTTTGATGTCTGTCTCCAGTGGCTAAGGTTGGTTCAGTGGGTTGTGTAGGCTTCCTGGTGGAGGGGACTAGTGCCTGTGTTGTGGTGTATGAGGCTAGATCTTGTCTCTCTAGTGGGCAGGTCCACGTCTGGTGGTGTGTTTTGGGGTGTCTGTGGACTTATTATGATTTTAGGCAGCCTCTCTGCTAGTGGGTGGGGTTGTGTTCCTGTTTTGCTATATGGTTGGCATAGGTTGTCCAGCACTGTAGCTTGCTGGTCGTTGAGTGAAGCTGGGTGCTGGTGTTGAGATGGAGATCTCTGGGAGATTTTCGCCGTTTGATATTATGTGGGGCTGGGAGGTCTCTTGTTGACCAGTGTCCTGAAGTTGGCTCTCCCACCTCAGAGGCAGAGTCCTGACTCCTGGCTGGAGCAGCAAGAGCCTTTCATCCACTCAGCCAGGTACGTGGGGAGTTTCTTGCCTTTTGGGAGGTCTGAGGTCTTCTGCCAGCATTCAGTAGGTGTTTTGTAGGAGTTGTTCCACATGTAGATGTATTTCTGGTGTATTTGTGGGGAGGAAGGTGATCTCCGCGTCTTACTCCTCCGCCATCTTTCCACAGCAGCCGGGAGAGATTCTTAAGATCTGGTCTGCTGTGTAACCTCTGCCCCACACCAAATCTTTCTGTGTGCCTACTTTTAACCACAGTAATGTAATAATTATTCTATCAGATATTTAAAAATAAAAACAAGTAATTCTGAGTGTGAGATGACATTTAAGTGCTTATTTGTCTATTTTTAAATATCTACTTTAATGTCAGTGGATGAAACTGGCTTGCATATTAGTTTCATAGAATTTTTTTGTTCACTTTGACACTTCATATTTGACTTATAAACTCTAGTTAAATCACATTAATTACAACCTTTTTTTCTATTTATTTTTCAGATCAATAACTCGATCTTATTACCGCAACTCGGTTGGTGGATTTTTAGTATTTGACATTACTAACCGACGATCTTTTGAACATGTGAAAGATTGGCTAGAAGAAGCAAAAATGCATGTACAGCCATTTCAGATTGTATTTCTGCTAGTGGGACATAAATGTGATTTAGCTTCACAACGTCAAGTTACAAGGGAAGAAGCTGAAAGACTGTCAGCAGACTGTGGTATGAAGTATATAGAAACCTCAGCAAAAGATGCTACAAATGTTGAGGAATCCTTCACTATCTTGACAAGAGACATATATGAGCTTATTAAAAGGGGAGAAATTTGTATTCAGGATGGCTGGGAAGGGGTTAAAAGTGGTTTCGTTCCAAATACTGTGCATTCTTCTGAGGAAGCAGTAAAACCCAGGAGAGAGTGCTTTTGTTGACTTCATACATGCCAAAGAACTAAAAACAGATTGGGTGTCATTTCAGGATAAATACCAACATTAACAACAGAATGATGTGATGAAAGCATTTTAAAAAGTTATAAACCCATGCTAACACTATTTTGTAAGGTATTTGATTCAGAGCAATATGGTTACTTGTTAAACTACCAGATTGGTATTTTGCTAAATTATCAAGCAAAGCAGATGACTTTTACTGGAAACTGGAGTATCTACATAATTGCCTCCATTCTCACTTTGTTAGCATATAACTGACCATAATATCCAAATATGTCAATATTACTCATTTTTCTTGACAGTTTGAAATGGATGTTTTGTGCATATATAATCTGATTGAAAAGATTTTACCAGGAATTACATTCTCTAGCGTTAATTAATTAATATTAAATAGTAAAGTGGATTTAAAAGTGCACTGTTTACTTACAAAGTAAACAATCACAGAGTTATTAACTAGGCCTAAAATAACAATTCCTTGTTTAAGGTACCAGGTTTTTAACCATTCTCTGAAATATTTATTCTCCCTTAATTTTGCCTGAACATGAGAAGATAAGTTTTATATTAATTTTTGTTCTCTGATTTATTGCTCCTGAAAATTTTATGTTTTATAATGATATCTAAGGATCCAAGCAAAAGGTTTTATTGCAAATATTTGTAAAAATAAAAACGAAGGATCACTATCAGCAAATATTTTGTTGTTATAGTATACTGTCCTTATTTAGACAAGAAAAACTTAGCCATTTTGTCCAGATTCTCAAATGTGTTGGTATAAAGCTAGCATAGTATTCTTTTGTAATTAAAAAAAAATTCTCTCTGTTTTATAGCTAGTCCCATCTCTCATATTTGCCAAATATTGCTTATTTTACTGGTCTTTCTAAAAGACAACGTTTTGGTTTTATTTGTCAAGTTTACTGCTTTTCTCCTCTATTTTTGACTTTTCTCTTGATTAATTTTGTCCTTCCACTCTTTTGGATTTACCTTGTTCTTTTTCTATGTCTACTGTCCATTTCCTGTAGCTTCAAGAGCCATTTTCAACAATTCAATGAGCTCTGCTGTTTGTGTCATGGTCACTTCATCATATGCCGTTAAAACTTAATCTCATACACTGGGCAGCAGTCTTATTTTGCTTTCAAAATTGTTCTATGGTCTTGGATCCTTCTTATTCTCCTAAATTACCACTATCATAAGGGAAAATTCTACTGGGCCTCATGCTGCTTATAAGGCTTGCCTTTCCTGCAGTTTCATAATAAAAGAAAAAACATTTCCACCCTTTTTTTTGATGTTGATCGAAAATTTAGCAACACTTCTTTGCACTGTATTCAAATCCCAAAATATAAGCAAGGCTTCATGCATACGGGCTCACTGAAATGTCATAATTTTAAACTATGTATGACCTTGAACAATGTCCTTTCCAAATACTCCATGCTCCCCCTTTCTTCCTAGGTGTTCAGACTTTTTCATTCCTACAACATCTTTTACACATGGTCAATTTGTGTCATAAGCTCTTCCTCCCTCCCACTTCTGAGTATATATCCAAAGGAAACATCATCATTATTTGAAGAGATATCTGTACTCCCATGTTCATTGTAGCATTATTCACAAGAGCCAAGGTATGGAAACAATCTTAGTGTCCATAGTAGATTAATGGATAAGGGAAATATGGTATATATATGCAATGGAATATTCAACCTTAAAAAAGAAGAAAATCCTATCATTTAAGACAACATAGATAAAACTGGAGGACACTATGCTAAGTGAAATAAGACAAAGACAAATAGTACATTTTTGTTCTCTGATTTATTATTCTTTTGATTGTCTCCACACTTTGCCTTTTCCTAATGTCACTTATATGTGGACTCTAAAAAATAACTAAATAAATCAACTCTTCTTCCCTGGACATTTTCCTCAGCAGAAGCTAGCAGCCTCTACTATGAGTCCATTTTTATTTTTGTACTTTTTTTTATTGTTTGTACCAGATCACAACCCCAGGGAACCTATGTATTTATGGATGTATATCTAGATTATAGTGTACCATTGTTCGTTTTCTTTGCAATTCATTCCTTCCACTTCTGGCATCATTTTTCCTTTGGAGAAGTCCTTGTGATTCAGGTAGGCGGTGTGTCTCCTCCCAAGGCTGTGTGACTTGGGCCTGGCTAGACACAGTGTTTTACATATACTCCATATGTCTTATGTACTTATTTCTCTGTTTTCCATGCTTTTCCCTCAAAATTTTAATGTAGTTATTTTTTAATCGACATTTGTAATACTTTCTTTTGTTTGACTAAGATACTGTTAAACTGATCCTCTGAGTGCTTAATTTCAGTGTTTTTAATTCTAGAATTTTCCTTTGGTTGCATTTCACAGATAATTTTTGCTTAAATTGCATATGTTGTCCTTTTTGAATACATTAATCATAATTTTAAATAATAGTTTCATTGAGATATAATTTACTTTCCATATTATTTAAAGTGTACAATTTAATGTGTTATGCATCTACTACCACAATCAACTATAAAACTTTCATCCACCCCCCCAAAGAAAAAGAATCTATTATAAGTCACTCACTCCCCCACTTCTCCAAACCCTAGGCAGCCACTAATATACTTTGTCTCTACAGATTTGCCTAGTCTGGACATTGCATACAAATGGAATCATACAATTACTTAGCATGTTTTTAAGGTTCATCCATGTTGTAGCATGTATCAGTACTTGATTTCTTTTTATGGCTGAATAATATTCCATGGTGTGGATATTACTGTGTTTCATTTATCCATTCACAGTAAATGGCCATTTGGGTTAGTTCCACTTTGGGGCCCTCAAGAATAATGCTGTTGTGGTTGAATTTATGTGCAAGTTTTGTATGCAGGTCTAGATTTGTTTTTTAAATTTACAGACTATTTTGGAGCATTTTCTGGTTTACAGAAAAATTAAGCAGAAAGGAGAGAGTTCTCATACTTTCTTACCTCTCTACCCAGTTTCCCCTATTACTAACATCTTAAATTAGCATAATATATTTGTTATAGTCAATGAACCAATATTGATACATTATTACTAACTAATGTCCATGCTTTACTTTAGACTTCACTCTTTGTTTTGTACATTATATGATTTTTGACAAATGTGCAATAACCTGTATCCACCATTACAGAACCATACACAGGAATTTCTCTGCCATTAAAATTCTGGGCTTCACCCATCCTTTTCTCCCTCCCCACACCCTCTGGCAACCACTGATCTTTTGATTGTCTCCACACTTTGCCTTTTCCTAAATTTCAAATAGCTGCAATCATATAATATGCATATAGCCTTTGCAGATTGGCTTTTCTTCACTTAGCAATATGCATTTAAGCTTCTTCCATGTCTTTTCATGGCTTCATAGCCTTTTCTTTTTATTGCTGAGTGCTGTTCCTTTGTACGGATATACCATAGTTTGTTTATCCATTCACCTACTGAAAAACATCTTGGTTGATTTCAAGTTTTGGCAATTATGCAAGAAACTGTTATAAACATCCATGTGCAGGTTTTTATGCGGACATAACTTTTCAGTTCCTATGGGTAAATACCAAAAAGCATGATTACTAGATCACTGTATGGTAAAAGTACGTTTAGTTTTGTAAGAAAGTGCCAAGTATCCCACTAGCTACAAATGAGAATTCCAATTGTTCTGCATCATCACCAACTTCGGTATTTCAGTTTTCAGATTTTAGCCATTTGAATAGGTGTGTAGTGGTATCTCATTATTGTTCTAATTTAAAATTCACTGATGACATGGAATGTGTAGCATCTTTTCATACACTTATTTGCCATGTGTATATTTTCTTTGTTTAATCATAGCTGTTTTGTTGTTTTTTAGTTTAGTTTTGTTTTTTTGTGATACTCGGGCCTCTCACTGTTGTGGCCTCTCCCATTGCAGAGCACAGGCTCCAGACGCGCAGGCTCAGCGGCCATGGCTCACAGGCCTAGCCACTTTGTGGCATGTGGTATCTTCCTGGATCGGGGCACGAACCCGTGTCCCCTGCATCGGCAGGCAGACTCTCAACCACTGTGCCACCAGGGAAGCCCTTGTTGTTGTTTTTATAACCAAGGCCTGCTAACTCTTGTCCTCCTGTGTCTATTTATATTGTCTTTTTTTTTTTTTTTTGAGCTTTTGATCATTTCATCTTTTTCCTGGTATGTCAAATTATTTTTTATATTAAAATTGGGTTCAACTTATTTCAGGAAACTATAAAGATACCTCCACATTCTGGATGTTGTTATCTTTCTCTTGAAAAGATTTACTTTTGCCCATGGCAGACAGTTACTATAGGGACTGGTAACCTTAGTCCATTCTCAGTTTGAGCTCTTTCAAAGCTGTTTTTCAGTCTGTGTGAAGGTTGGTCTATTTCTGTCTTGTCCTTCCTCTACGGGTGTTGCCCTTTGGGATTACCATGTGAATGTTTGGATTCTCCCTATTCCCAACTACCCTTGTATTTGTTAGGGTTTAAATGTAATGGTTCCTGCAGCCCTGTGAGACTAAAGATACACTTAGCTTGTCATTCCATTAGTTATTGCCTTTAGCTTGAGCTCTTGCCATTTGGCTTCTGTGGTTAGAGTCTTTTGATCTCCTTGGCTTTTCAGCTCCTAGGCTGTAAGATTTGAATCAGCAAATGCCCCAAGGAGAAAAGCTGCACCAAATGTCAAGCTTGCGTCTGTGTTTCCATTCTCTCCAGAACTTGGCCCACATGTCTTGGTGTCTCTCTAACATTCTGATGCCAGCGAACAGGTGTTTTCTTACTTTATCCAGGTTTTCTAAAATTTCTTTAGACTTCAACTGATCTTATGTTATTACTGAACTATCATCTCAATTACCCCTAGGAAGAAAATTTACAATTTTATGTTTTATTCTTTTATTTTCTATATTACCTCAGTTTCTGTAGAGACATTTTACCTGATTGTTCAGTCTAGTTCTTGTGTTACCAGTATGACAGAGATAAGGTGGAGGCTAAGAATATTGGTGGGAAATCACTGATGAATGGTATGTTTTTCCTCTCCTTATTTACTTTGGCAGCCTACATTTGCCTTTCTTCATTTGACCCAGTTGCCCAAATAAGGAACCCACTCTGGCAAAGACCTAACTTTACTCTCATAAATGTCTGCATATTAGGATTAGCTAGATGATGAACACCATGCCAAAGTTCTTTGTGTGAGACTTTTGCAGACTTTTGTTAGCCCTTTAGTTTGCCTCTTGCCAATACTGCTCAGATTATTGAGGTTTTCTAAGTTTCTGTAGGTCAAACCTCTCTACCTGCATAGCAGATGAGCCCTTCTCTCTTTCCTGAGCTCATTTGTGGGAGGTTAGCCCTCAGTTTTTCTTTTTCCCCATCCAATCATAATTGTTCATGAATTCTAAAAAGCCCTCAAAGTACCTGTTGTCCCTTTCTCTCTTCTCTTTTTTATCAACACTGTTAAGTATTAACCATATATTTGCATACCTCTTTCTTACTTACAATGGAATATTGGAAGGCTCGATCATTAAGTGTGAGCCCCACCAAACTAGGACTCATACAACACTCTCCTCCAGGCCTAAACTTGTAATATCCACTGTTTTTTTTTTATAATATCTTATATGTATCTAAATTTGTAATGATTTAGTTAATTCCTGAGTTATGTGACAATAAGGAATCAGTCAAATTAGCATGACAGAAGTGCAGCTTAGCTCTAGGGACCAGAATCAAGGACCACAAAAACCTGTTAACCAATAAGTTTCACTTGTACTTTATGTTTAACAAGTGCTGAGGGTGAATGGGAAGTGAGGGAAAAGGAGTTTAACTCCATATTACAGAAACTTGCACTAAAATGAAGAGGAAAATGACCGAGTTCCTGGTTCAAGTCACTATAATCAGCTTAAATAAACAATAACAGCACATAAGAAAAACAAACACTATATGATAGGAACAATGGATAATTAATTACCAGATCAGGGAGGACAGATTACACTTGCTATGGGATTTCATTAAAGAAGGATTCCAAAAAGCACTGGCTTTTTCTGAGAAGACTTCTTAGAACAGGTAGCATTTAAATTGAGTCTTGAACAAGTATATAGGAAGGAGAGCAGAGGGTAGGGAACAGGCCTTCCGGGCAGGGAACAAGCACAGTGTCAGGAATGGCACAGAGGGCTTATGGAATAGGGAACAAAACTGAACACAAGAGTGAACACAAGAGTGCTACGTGTTAGGGAATATGGGGGAAAGGCTGGCTGAGGTGGGTTAAATGAAACATAATTAGATAGAAGAGAAAGTAGGTAGAAAGACACATGGAAGAATGTGGAAAGCCCCTGAAGATGGAGGTCAGCATAATAATATTAAGAAATCAGTGGTTCTCTGACACTGTATGAATGTCTAGGTTTTAAAAAATCAGGGAAACACAATAAATGAATAAACTACTGATATAATGATATGTGCCCAAATGCCAGATACCAAAGAATACACACTGTGTGTTTCCATGTATGTCATATATGGTGATAGAGGTCAGTTTAGGTGTTGCCCTGGGGGAGTATGGAACAGAAAGAAGTAACAGAGAACATTGTAGGGTGTTAGAAATATTTTATAATATCTTGACCTGGTGTTGGATACATGGGTGCATAGAGATGTAAAAATTCAGTTATTAGCAATGCAATTGGTGTTTATTGTTTGTATGCATACATTAAAAAAAAACCTCCAGTATGTTAATTAGGCTGTCAGTTGTATGAAGTAAATTTTGGTCAAGGAATAGCCAAGGTAGTAATGCAGTAATAAGTTATAAATGTGTTCACTGTGCTCTAGAATGTCACGATTGGAATACAAGAAATATGTGTAAGAAAAAAGACAAATATTCAATATTGATGGTTGAATGAGCTGAATAAATTAGATGACTCGCCTTTCAGTTTAAGAAGTTTGCCAGTGTTTGGATACCTTTGAACAAAGAAAAAATGGAAATAAAATTTTTATTAAGCATATTCTATGTATCAATTCCTGACTTATATTTTGACACATATAAACATGGGAAATATTGCACCTTGTAACTGAGACAATGAAGATGAGCAAGGTACCTGGTTTTGACACTAGAGGCTGAGAAGACAATCAGCTCACAATCATAAGAAGTTTGAAGTCAGAGGAAAAGGATCAAGAGGAAATAGTGGTAAGTGCCAGGAGTTCCTGGAAACTACATAAGAGAAGAAGACCCCAGAATTGTTGAGCTTTCTAAGAGGCCCAATGACTCAAGTAAAAACAGAAGGCTTAAAACTGAAACCTGGGGATATATGTATACATATAGCTGATTCACTTTGTTATACAGCAGAAACTAACACAACACTGTAAAGCAATTATACTCCAATAAAGATGTAAAAAAGAAAATAACTGAATCCTGCAAAGTAACAATTGTTAGGACAAACGGTAAAGAATTATAAGAAAAATAATCACATGCCTGTCCCAACACAGAAATATCCTAAGCTCCATCTCAGCATTTCTCCAATTGGCCTTTCACAAAATACAGTCCCATCAGCTGAATATAGGTTTGTCAAGTAAGTGTGACTAAGACTGAATTAAAAAAATTAAATCAATTCCTTCCTCCAAAACTTTTCAGAGTATATAATGTAACAAAGTGAAACTTCAATTTCATGTCGGGATGTCGAGTACGGCTCTTCCCAAATGCTTCTGTCCTGTAACTACATTAACATCATCTAAAACCAGTGTTCCTCAGGAGAGAGATTTTGAAACGCTGCTCTCATCATGTAAGATAACAAGTCTTTCTCAAAATCCATTCTTCCTTCTGCCCTTTCTCATGTTGTCCCTGCCACCTGGAAGGTCTTCCTAAGCTCCACCTGCCAAAACCCTACCCATCTTTTAGGATCCAAGAGATAATAAGAGGCTTACATTACTAAAAGGCAGAGAAAGAAATCCCTTCCTAGCGATCTACATTTCCTTCCTAGGGAAAATAAAAATTGTAAAGTATACCACAGTGACCTTAAATCTATGAATGTAACTGTGCTGTGTTACTTTGAGTTCTGTAAAAGTCAATGTGCTACAATATATATGTATATGAATGTTTGATCTCTTACAAGTAGAACTTGCTGATAACTTTCATCATGAGGGAGGTTAATGATTAAGGGAGCCATCGTGTGTGGCTCAGCCCTTATACCCAGGGAATATTAAAATTGGAAAGGTCCCTAGATATTAGCAAATCTATCCACCTCATATTCTAAGTAAGGAAACTGAGACCTTCATAGATTGGATATTTATATTAACAAAGAATAAGGAAATAAGATTGGCAGATCTATCTTTTAGATTAAGAATTTTGAGATTTTTGTAGAACACTAGGACATTATGTCCACTGATATTGAGACAATGTTTTTCTTAGTCATCATTTTCTATTGCAGTAACCAAGTGAGGTGGTAGTAAGTAGTTGTACACAGGCAAAAAGAACACTTTAGAAACTCCCAATTTATATACACAAGGAAATCCATCATTCATGTTATTTAAGCCAACTGGATGCAGTTTATCAGCTACATTGAGGAATGGTGAAGTGAAGTGTCTATACAATTAACATGTTAGTTTGTGTCATGAGCTCCCTGTTGTACA
Organism: Lipotes vexillifer; assembly: GCF_000442215.2. Taxonomy (NCBI): domain Eukaryota; kingdom Metazoa; phylum Chordata; class Mammalia; order Artiodactyla; family Lipotidae; genus Lipotes; species Lipotes vexillifer. Next base: position 36,933 of record NW_006779491.1, on the reverse strand, counting down.
AGTGAGTTAATGGTTAGCACTCAACTAGGCACTTAGAGTCCATTATAAAATTGGACTAAATGTTTATCTGTGGCATCTTTATTCTTCTTTGGTGCCCTTAGGCAGAATTAGCTCTCTTATGTTTTGATAAATTCAAGTATTAAACAGGGCTAAGTTTTCACAAGTTCTTTTGCCTAGACATGGGGGTAAGGAGGACCAATGAGCTGGAGTACTTCTAGATTTAAGAATGGTCAAATTGAGGAAGAAGAGTCTTATGCCAGAGATGAAAGAAGACTGATTATAATTAACCTATTTTTTAAAATTCCAACCCTTTTCAATGTTCTAAAATGATCATGAAGTACATGGGTATGCTAGGAAGTAAGGGAGTCAACCAAGAATATTCTGTAAGAGTTTGTGGATGGCAATAAAGTGGCAAGGAAGATAGAGAACATACTAGAAAAGGTTTTGGTTGGCCATAATAATGAAGTCAGAAGGAGAAGAAGAAGAATGACAGATGCAATGGGAAAGAGAAAGCAAGAATAGAGAAGCAAAAGGGAAAGTAGAAAAATGAGACAAATTTGTAGAAGGAAATGAGGGAGAAAACTGGGTGAAAGAAAGAGGGAAGCACTGATGGTAGACCAGATGACACTCAAAAATTAACACGATGCACATTTAAGATGTGCCAACAATGGCCATGGTCATTACCCTCAAATAATTGACAGTATGTGTTTCAAAGACATTTATAAATAGAAAATGCCATTAAACTAAGTGCCAGTGTAAAAGTATTCATGGAATTGTATGGGACAATAAAACGTCCCCCATCAAAGAACCAAGGGCAAATCTTGAAGCACCCAGTAAAAGCCAATTCAAACAAAAAAGCTTTTCCACTTAAACTTGAAAAAGTTAAGTTCCCAAGAGACCCCCTACATCAACCACCGAAGCTCATTTGGCAATAAAAACAATAACATTCACCGAACAACAAGAAATCTAAAACAACAGTTGTTTTACCAAAAAAAAAAAAAAAAAAAAAAAAAGCAGTTAATTAGTGTCTTTCCTGTTTGAAAGAAGTGGGTGGGAAGTGGGCAGAGGACCTGATAGGACAGATAAAAAGAAAAGGAAAAGGAAAATAAAAGTTTCCAGTTTGACAATCAAGCTGTCTTCTGCAGCCATTTCATCTCAAGACGACCAAGCCAATGTGGAAGCTTTTTCCTCCTTTCCTTTTCTTTTCATGAGACTGATCACAAGCAGCACTGCCGTGTCCATGGAATTAAGGAATGCTGTTGCCTATATGTGTGAATGAGCTGTGAGCAAAGTACTGAAGTAGAGGAGACCTAAATGGAAACGTCCTCATGAATGTCCATGTGGCTGAGCAGGAAGGTAACCTGTCATAGATGTGCTAAAGAAGAATAGTTGGGTTTTATTTTATTTACTTTTCCCTGGACTGTGTTGAATGTCTATCATCTACAAGTTCAGCCTACTTTCTGCTGAGGATTAATGCACTGGGATAGCTGCGAGAAAACTGAATAATAGAGCTGTCTTTTTCTTGCCCAGTTCACCTTGTTTTCCCAAACTCAAAGTCTCTTTCTCCTTTTTATTGTAGTAAAATGAACATAACACAAAATTCACCATTTTGATCATTTTACAACTCACTGTACCATTCAGTAGAATTTAGTACTGTCACAATGTTGTGCAACTATCACCACTGCCTAGCTGCAAAACATTTTCATCACCCCAAAAGGAAACCTACACCCATTTTAAGCAGTCATTCCCTATTTCCCTCTCTTCCAAACCCCTGGCAACCACTAATATATAATACTTTCTGTTTCTATGGATTTGCCACTGCTGGACATTTCGTAGAAATGGAACCATACAATATGAGGCCTTTCGTGTCCGACTTCTTTCACTTAGTTGCATCCATGATGTAGCATGTATCAGTAATCCATTCACTTTTATGGCTGAATTCCCTGATCCTGTTTTCTTCATACTGTTTGAATACAAACTTAAAAATATGTTGAGAGTGAAGCTTTGTTTTAACGGCACATCTATTAGGCCAATTCTTTAAAGAAGGTGAAAATGGAGATATTGTTGTGAAATGATAGTCTTTGAGAAGCCTCAGCCAATTTGATAATGGGAAGTTTGGGAAATGTTGCAAAAAATTATCTGCTTTATATTAAAAGCCTTTTAAACCAGGATTCAGGAGGTCGTCTTTTTCTTGCAGGTAATGTAAATGAGTCAGAAGAAAATAACTGCCCTTTAAAACAGATTTTGAAAAGATTCTATTTAATCTTAATAGACAAATGGGAGTACAGGTTGTTCATATCCAATATGGACTCCCTGTCCAAACACTGTTTATCATTCTAGCCACCACTATCGAATTATATTTCTTGAGAGTAATGCAGCTTAATTCCTGCATATTACTTTTTAAAATTCATCTATTAAATCCATTAATACAGTATAAACAAGAGAAGTTCATGTTTCAGTGCAGTTCAAATATCAGGTATAAAGAACCTCCCAGTAAGAAAAAGAATCCTATATTTCTTGCCAGAATGTGGTCAGCTCTGGGGTGCTTTGCTAGCTGAAAAACACTTTTATTGTTAAGAGGATAGAGCTTGTTTAAGAGGGATGAGAGCCAAAACATTTTAAGTACTTGTATGTGTTTAGAACAGTGCTAGGCTATCTCATACACTGTATCAGTCAAGGCTCACTATTTTACATATCTGAAAAGCGAAGTTAAAAGTGTTGTAGTAACTTACTAAAAGGCACAGAACCAGTAAATTCGAGCAAGAATTCAATCCCAAAACTGTAACACTGAACTTTGAGCTAATACTTGAGATTAATAAAAATAGCACTAAATTAAGAGTTCAGAGATATTTTTTATTTCATACTCTTTCACTAACGCTCTTTGGAGATCAATCATTTCATTTATATGGGCCTTAGTTTTCACAACTATAATAGTTGGAAGCTTGACTAGATGATCCCTACGTAGTCTTACAGTTCTAAAATGTTCCACTAACTTGGGTTCCTAAAATAATTGCCCTTGCAATATATGCATGCTGCCACCAAGTAACAGAAGAGAGTACTAGTTCCTTTTTTATCCCTAGTGGGGAGTGCATTTTGACATCAGACATTCGTCAATAGTACAGCCTGTTAATATAACTATAAAATAACAAAATAATCTGGTATTATTTCCTGTAAAGCAGAAGCTCTACATAGTGTCTGTGAATCGTATCAGAATCACCTGTAGGTTTTTAAACATAGAGGAAATGCAGAACCCATTGAATGAGAATCTTCAGAGACAGGACTTGGGCATCTGGATTTTGGGGCTCTCATCACTTGTGTATTTTATTTTTTGCCTATGTACAATATTTGTCACATCCTCTTGAATCTTTAACAATTTCTTTTTGTTTTAAAATTTTAGAATATTCCATAATCTTCATGTATGCTTCATAAGGCATTATCTGTTATGTTTATTCAATCTTGTGCTTCTCCTGGTTAAGACTTCTTATTTTCTTTCTTTCTTTCTTTCTTTTTGGGCCCTGCCTCATGGCTTGCAGCTTCTTAGTTCCTGACCGGGGATTGAACCCCAGGCCCCAAGCAGTGAAAGCGCCGTCCTAACCACTGAACCACCAGGGAATTCCCAAGACTTCTTTTTTTTTCCCATTCTAATTCATTCCTGGGATCACTTTCATGTTTGAACATTAAGCCAACCTTGCATTACTAGAATACAGCCACTTTGATTGTGATATATTACTCTTTTGCATACCATGGATACAGTTTGTGCTTTTGTTTACACATTTTGCATGCATGTTCAAAGGAGAAACTGGCCTGTGATTCTATTCTTGAAATATTCTTTTTAGTTTTCATCTGAAGCTTACGTTGGGCTTATAAAACTCTGGAGCAATATATTCTTTTCTGTTTCCTGGAAGATTTTTATGTAAGATTACTGCTATTTCTTCCCTAAATATTTGGAAGAACTTACTTGGAGAGCCATTTATCACTGGAAATCATTTTATGTAAAGGTACTTAAGTATACAAACAACTTTCTGAGTAGATATAGGTTTTTTAGATATTTTTTCTTCTTGGGTTAGTCTCGTTAGGTTGCATGTTTTAAGAATGTGTAATTTTGGATAAATTTTCGAATTTATAAATATAAAATTATCATAATTTTAACAGCTTTATTGGGATGTAATTTACATACCATAATTTCAACACTTTAATATATACAATTCAGTGGTTCTTAGTGTAACCACTAAAAGACATGTGTAACCATCACAACAATCCAATTGTAGATTTTTGTCCCCCCCACAAAAAAATCCACTAAACATTAACAAGGTTTTTTCATTCTCCTCAACCCTCTCAGCCCTAGTCAACCCACTCATCTCCTTTCTGTCTCTACAGATTTGCTATTCTGGGCATTTCATATAAATGGGACCATATAATATGTGATCTTTTGTGAGTGGCTGCTTTTACTTTACATAATGCTTTCATGGTTCATCCATGTTGTAACATGGATCAATATTTCATTCCTTTTTATAGCTGAATGCTATTCTATTGTATGGATATTCCACATTTCGTTTATTCATTTGTCAGATTGACATTTGAATTTTTTCCACCTTTTGTTTTTAGAAATATGCTTCTGTGATCATTTACGTACAAGCCTTTGTGCAGACAGAAGTTTTTATTTCTCTTAGATATATATTTAGTAGTGAAACTGCTGGGTCATAGGGTAACTCTATGTGTAACACTTGGAGGAACTGTCAAGCTGTTTTGTAAAATGGCCGCACCATTTGATATTCCCACCAGCAATGTATGTGGGTTTCAACCTCTTGTCTTATAGCCTAGCATGTCATCTATGCTGGAAAACGTTTCACATGTAGTTGAGAAGGATGAGTATTTTACTGTTCGGTTGAGTGCTCTGTAGACATTTATTAGGTCTTGATAATTCATAGTGTTGTCCAATTCTTAAATCCTTATTGATCTTCTGCCTAATTGTTCTATCCATAATTGACCATGGAGCACTGAAGCCTCTACCTAATGTTGTGGAATTATCTATTTCTTCCTTCAGTTCTTCATGTATTTTGGTAGTTTCTTCTTCATGTATTTTGGTTTTATCTTATTCAGGGCACATATAATTTTTGTATCTTCCCTTTTTTATCATAAAATGTCCCTTTTCATATCTAGTAATTTTTTGTTTGTTTTAAAATCTATTTTTTCTGGTATTAGTAGAGCCACTTCAGCATTCTTATGGTTGTTATTTGCATGATGTATATTTTTTCATCCTTTTACTTTGTTCACATTAGACCTTTGGATCCAAGGAGTGTCTCCTGTAAAAAACATTTTTTTTAACCCAGTTTGACAATATATGCCTTTTGATTGTATTGTTTAATTCATTACATTTAGTTTTTATTACTGATATGGTAGAATTTATTTATGTCTAACATTTTACCTTTGGTTTTCTACATGTCTCATGGTTTTTTTAGTTACTCTTGTTGTTCCTCCATTTTCCTTTTATATTAAGTGGATATTTTCTACTGTAACATTTAATTCCTTTAATGATTTTTAACCACATTTTCTGAGTAATGGCTGCTCTAGGGATTATGTAATACATCTTCTCACAATCTCTTCAGCTTTATACTAGCTTCATTCCAGTGAGAAACAGAAACTGTACTTTTATAGAGCTGTATTACTTTCCCTCTTTTTTGTTTTTATTACATTTATATATGTTACATACTTAACAAAATATTATTATAATTATTACTTCACACAAGCTTATCTTTTAAAGGAGCTTAGAGAAGAAAGTAGAGCAAATAAATATTCATAGAGTTTGTTGGGTTAATCTATTTATTTACCATTAATGGCTCTGTTTCTGTCTTTCTGCGGATTCAGGTTATCATGCAGTGTCATTTTTATTCTAATACAGCTTTGTTCTCACTGCCTTCTTTGTGCCATATCATCAAATATATGATATTTATGTTATATACAGGACAATCCAAATATAGTCATATTGTTTTATGCACTTACTTTTTAAATTAGTTAAGAGGAGAAAGGAGAAGAAATTTGAAATTACATTATGTTTTATAATTCCCTACA
>NW_006779491.1:26649-30854 GCF_000442215.2 Lipotes vexillifer | reverse complement strand
TACCCAACTGCTCTAGTCAGCATTGTTTTGTTTTTATGGCTTGAGTTACTGCTTGCTATCATTTAAAGAACTTCCACTAGTATTTCTTGTGATGCCCATCTGCTAACAATGAATTCATTCAGTTTCTGTTTCTGTGTTATGGTATAGTATTGATAATAAGTTGTGGACTGGTAGGAAAAACTAAAATGTGATGTACTGTATGATGTATGTTTTACTGAGGTGGCTTTGTCAAATTCTAATGATTTATGATAGAAATCACCTAAAGCTAGCATCACAATTCTCCAGGAATGTTCTGTAGAATGCTGATGTTAATGATGAATATGTGAATCCTAAATCTTTCATTTGTATTGACCTTATCATCATTAACTCTTCTCCCAACAATGCCATAACTAGAGTTGACTTCTAAAGTGTACCTTCCTCTTTTCCCATAGAAATTGTCCCACAATTTCAAAAAGTGCTCAAAGGTGAAAAAGTGCACACAACGTTTATCATGTTTGCAAATGCCAATGAAAATGCTAAGGTAACACTGTCCAAAATGCAATATTCTTCTGTGAGAGCACCCAACTTTAAACAAATACACATATTCTAAATACAACTTAGATCTGTGACATGTTTCGGCCAATTAAGTCTGAGCAGACATGATGGCCTTAAATGAGCAGCAGAGGCCTTAAATGGGCTTGTGCAGTTGGGCTCACCTCATGTTTCACTGAATTTTGTGAGAAGACAGGGCCTGGGAGTTGCGGCCTCACAGTTGGACTCCAGAGGAAGATGTGTGGGACAGACCTCAAACTGACCCAAAACACAGCAAAAGCAGCCATCTAGAGGTCTAAAAGAGAGCCACTGCATCTAGCTCATAGGTCCAAGAAAAACAAATTCTTGTTTATGTAACTGAGTTTTGGGGCAATTTGTTCCACAGCATTATCACAGCAAGAGCTGACTAATACAACATCCTCCAAAGCTTTGTTATGTACATGGCTGCCACCATGCCTACATGTAAGGCAACTGTGTACTCAAATTTTGAGAATTCTTGAACTGTTGGTGCCTCTCCAACACAATGTACATGGCTAAAGTTTCCCCAAATAACGTCACTAATATACCACAAAGATCTCCCTAAACTTTTATTAAATGTAATGCAAAGTTCTTTCTATTCATTTTCTGCTTCTACATAGTTAAAATGCTTTTTATGAATCTAAAGGGTGGAAAATTCGAACAAAACATCTTTGTGAATAGCTGTTATTCACAAAGGAAAATTAAAAACAAAATAGGCATTTCACTGAGTATAGAGCACTGATGCCCCTAGTGCCTCTAAATGTCAAGTGGACAAAGGCACTTAATAAATATTGAATCCTGCTCTCTCCACTTGAGAGGGAGAGCAAGCTATTCTAAAGTGGTGGAAGGATGCTCTTAGCAGCTATTTGCAATACCCTGAGCTTGGACACTGTGTAGCTACGAAGAAACCTTTTGTCTAAGGAAACTAACTAAAGAAACTTGAAAATGGAAAGAGAAAGAATGAGAGAATAAATACCCTTCTCATGGTGACTCATTCACTTATTCTTTCATTTACCAAACATTTACTATGTGTATAATACTGTGCTAAGAACTGCACAGAACACAGAGATGTACCCCTGTTCTCAGGGAGGTTAGATACCACAGAGGGAGATAAGATGTAGATGCCTTATGGCAGTTCCACATATGTCTTATTAAACTGTTTACAAGTTAAGGGGAGAGAAGGGATCCATATCTTGCTTGGATTCTCAGTGAAGTTTTCCCAGAGAAGTTGTAAGATAGATTGACTAGAAAAAAAAAACTAACGTCATAGGTAGATATGAAAGGAAGCAAAGATGCAGAGACAATTAGACCCAGTTATTTCCTAAAAAGTCTAGAAAGCCAAATTATGGAGGGACTTGAATGTCACTCTTAAGAGTCTGGCTGTATTGTGATGACAATGGGTGTCATGGACGGTTTGGAAGAGGGCAATGGCATAATCCAAGAACCTAGGGAGGTGTAATAGAGGTTGTAGGGAGGAACATAGGAAGACATGCTATTCTCTGAAGCAATCACCGTAATCCAGGTGTAAAATAATAAATGGTAGAATCGGAGTAATGGCAACACAGATTGAAGGGAGGAGTAAAGAGACACTATAAAGAAAAACTGTCAGGGCTTGGTCATTGACTGGATACATTCATTTCTCCATTTAACAAAGGTTATCAGTAACTGTGCTAGCTGGGGATGCAAGAGTAAGCAAAACAGATATGATCTCTTTCTTACGGGCCATATGGTAAACACCTATCTAAAACTGAATGTGAAATGTAATGAAGGCTATAAGCGAGAGGTACCTGGTGTTATGTGAGCTATGGTAGGGGGATGTGATGAGTTGAGTAGGTAAGGGGATACTTTTTTGACAAAGTGACACAGGAGAAGAGATGAGAAGGATGAGGAGGCATTAATCAGTTGCAAACTAAACAGAAGGACATTTCATGCAGAGGGGCAGCATGGGCAATGTGCCATTGTAAGTATGCAGGCCTGAAAGGAGGCCACTGTGGGCTGGATGATTGAGAATGAAAGGAAGGAGGTGCAAGACAAGGCTGCAGAGATCATGCTCCATCATGCCGAGGGGATGCCCTGCCCTGCAGACTAGCGCACCCAGAGTGCCAGTGCACAACAAGATGAGAAGCTTGCTCTAGAATGCAAGTCAACACCCTGCTTCGTTCATCAAGAAAGTCTTGCCTGTTAAACCAAACAGTATATCTAGTGGACATATGATTTACATTGTGAAGTAAGCACCTTATCTTACAGAACGGCAACAGTTCTCCACCGGCAGCCAGGCTGTGACTCCACATTTTAGACCACTGTAAAGAGGTGTGTCTTTATCCTAAGAGCAATGGACAGTCACAGAAGGATTTGAAGAGGAGGTGGTGGTGCCTGCGTCATGGAACATGGATTGGAAGACAGCCAGAGTCAGCAGAAAGAAGACGAGGAAGTGTGTGTCTGAACCCTTACTTTCCTGGTGAAAGAAGAGGTATCCTCTTCAGGTAAGAGAGCAAGGACACAGAACAGTCTAGTGGGACATGAAAAGAGTGGAGAGTCATTGTTAACAGCCATAAGTAAGGGAGTAGAAAAAAGAAATGGGCACCACATGTCAGTTAAAATAAGACAGCCTATGTTGTTGACATAGCTCTGTGACTGCATCTAACAAAACGCATTGCTCTGAAAGCAGGTCCAGAGAAGATGAATGTTAGAGTTGAGCAAAAAACATCTCCACTGAGGTTCCATGGGAAGGTAAAATAGCTTGGCAGTCTAGGTATAATGTTGTCATGATGGACCAGCAGTCAAGTACAGGGAATCAGAGGTAAAATGATAAACTGTATTCTAGTCAAACTTACACTAACCAGAGCCTGGAAGGAGGAGAGCCCGTGTCTTGTACTGGCCAATAGCCATGTCCCTCCCAGGTCAGGTACCTGCAGCGAAGCCCAGGCATCTTGTCTTGGGCCAGGCATGCACCTGGCTTGTCAGAGGGTCCCAGAGGTGCTGTGGGGAGGCAGCTTTTGCTCACCATGTTCAGGGAAGCTAGAACACACCAGATAATGAAAGGAGAACCAAAACCACTACTAAGCCATAACTAAATGTAAGGAGGGAAGAGATGATCAGGCAAGCCTGGACTGCCAGACAGAAAATAGGTAAGCTCGAGGAAAGCACATTTAGAATTAATATGTTAGATGATTAATTAATATGATGAAGCTTCACTGAGCTTCATCTGTAGGCAGTAGCCACAAGGTGCTAGTCATGACTTATATGGAGAATAGATGAGAAAGTTCCAGGAGTCATTAATCAGCACTTGCTCTGTACCAACACTGTGCTAGGCATAAGGAATATAAGGATGAATGAGACACGGCCCCTGCCTTCAAAGGGCTTATAGTCTATGGAAGGAAAACTATCTAAAAAGATGCTTATCATTGTAGACACTAAGTATTATGATACAGGGATGTCAGGGAGCAGAGTAATGAGGCACTAAAGAAGCAGCAGAGGGGCTTCCCTGGTGGCGCAGTGGTTGAGAGTCCACCTGCCGATGCAGGGGACACGGGTTCGTGCCCCGGTCTGGGAAGATCCCACGTGCCGTGAAGCGGCTGGGCCCATGAGCCATGGCCACTGAGCCTGCACGTCCGGAGCCTGTGCTCCGCAACGGGAGAGGCCACAACAGTGAGAGG
>NW_006779491.1:0-26573 GCF_000442215.2 Lipotes vexillifer | reverse complement strand
AAAGAAGGTCTCCTAGGGAAGCTGGCCCCCAACCTGAGGCTGGGAAAGAAGCAGATGTCAGCTCACTGAAGAGCAAGCAGAAGAGGAGGGTCTTAAGCAAAGAAGCAGCATCTGTAAAGGCCCAGGCAGGAATGATAGAACATCAAAAACTACAAGCTGGTCCAAATGTCTAGAGAAGACATTCAGGAAGGAATGCAGTCAGAAGGCAGATAAAAGAGGTAGTCAAATCGTGAAGGAGCTCATATGCCAAGCTAAGGAACACAGATCTGATGCTGAGGACAATAAGAAATATGCAGCTCTCCAGGAGGCAGTTTGATGTATGGAGACAGCTATCTTTTTTAGAAGACATCACCCTGGAGGCGGGAAGCTAAGCCTGAACAGGAAATAAGATCGCCCAGAGAAACTGAAATGTCCGAAGTGGTGGGCGCTGAGGATGGGAACCTAAAGAACACCTACATTGAAACTGGGTGAGCAAGAGACACCCAAGAGTGAGACTGAGAAGAAGGAAGTAGAGAGGGATAAAAACAATAACTGACTTGATGGAAAACGCAGAGAGGGAGCTTTAAGGAGACAGGAGACAACTACATGAAGTGATGCTGAAGACTAAAACAAATGGATGTAGCAACACAGAAATCATACTCAGAAGGATTCCCATTCTCATCACTTACATTCAACATAGTTTTGGAGGTCCTAGCTGCAGCAATCAGAGAAGAAAAAGAAATAAAAGGAATCCAAATTGGAAAGGAAGAAGTAAAACTGTCCCTATTTGCAGATGACATGACACTACACAAAGAAAATCCCAAAGAGCCACCAGAAAACTACTAGAGCTCATCAATGAATTTGGTAAAGTTGCAGAATACAAAATTAATACTTAGAAATCTGTTGAATTTCTATACACTAACAATGAACTATCAGAAAGAGAAATTAAGGAAACAATCCCACTTAGCATTGCATCAAAAACAATAAAACACCTAGGAATAAACCTACCTAAGGAGGCAAAAGACCGGAACTCCAAAAACTATAAGACACTGATAAAAGAAATTGAAGGTAACACAAACAGATGGAAAGATACTCCATGTTCTTGGATTGGAAGAATCAATATTGTTAACATGACCGTACTTCCCAAGGCAATCTATAGATTCAATGCAATCCTTATCAAAATGCCAATGGCATTTTTCACAGAACTAGAACAAAAAATTTTTTGAATTTGTATGGAAGCACCAAAGACCCCGAATAGCCAAAACAATCTTGAGAAAGAAGAACAGAGCTGGAGGAACCATGCTCTCTGATTTCAGACAAAGTTACAGTTATCAAAACAGTATGGTCCTGGCACAAAAACAGACATATAGATCAATGGAACAGGATAGAAAGCCCAGAAATAAACCCACGCACTTATGCCAATATACAACAAAGAGGGCAAGATTATACAATGAAGAAAAGACAGTCTCTTCAATAAGTGGTGCTGGGAAAACTGGACAGCTACACATACAAGAATGAAATTAGAACATTCTCTAACACCATATACAAAAATAAACTCAAAATGGATTAAAGAGCTAAATGTAGGACTGGGTACGATAAAACTCCTAGAAGATAACATAAGCAGAACGCTCTTTGACATAAATCACAGCAATATTTTTTTGGATCCATCTCCTCAAGTAAAGGAAATGAAAGCAAAAATAAACAAATGGGACCTAATTAAAGTTAAAAGCTTTTGCAAGCAAAGGAAATTATCAACAAAATGAAAAGACAACCTACTGAATGGGAGAAAATATTTGCAATGGATAGGACGAATAAGGGATTAATATCCAACATATATAAACAGCTCATAAAACTCAACATCAAAAAAACTAACAATCCGATTAAAAAATGGGCAGAAGAACTGAATCGACATTTTTCCAAAGAGGAAATGCAGATGGCCAACAGGCACATGAAAAGATGCTCAACAGTGCTAATCATCAGGGAAATGTAAATCAAAACTACACTGAGGTATCACCTCACTCCTGTCGGAATGGCTATCATCAAGAAGAGCACAAACAACAAATGTGGGCAAGGATGTAGAGAAAAGGGAACCCTGGTACAGTGCTGATAGGAATGTAAGTTGGTGTAGCCACTGTGGAAAACAGTATGGAGGCGTTCTCAAAAAACTAAAAATAGATCTACCATATGACCCCACAAGTCCACTCCTGGGTATATATCCGAAAAAAACAAAAACACTAATTTGAAAAGATACATGCACCCCAATGTTCGCAGCAGTATTTACAATTGCCAAGATATGGAAGCAACCTAAGTTTCATCAAGAGATGAACGGATAATCTCGGTGCTTTGTGACCGCCTGGAGGGGTGGGATAGGGAGGGTGGGAGGGAGGGAGACGCAAGAGGGAAGAGATATGGGAACATATGTATATGTATAACTGATTCACTTTGTTATAAAGCAGAAACTAACACACAACTGTAAAGCAATTATACCCCAATAAAGATGTTTAAAAAAATAGAATAATGTATAACAGAAAAATAAAATAAAAATTTAAAAAAAGAGATGAACGGATACAGAAAATGTGGTACATATAACCAATGGCATACTACGCAGCCATAAAAAAGAACGAAATTTTGCCACTTGCAGCGACATAGACGGACTTGGAAGGCATTATGCTAAGTGAAATAAGTCAAAGAAAAACAAATACTGTAGGATATCACCTATATATGGAATCTAAAAAATACAACAAACTACTGAATATAATAAAAAAGAAGGAGACTCACAGATATAGACAATAAACTAATGGTTGCCAGTGTGGAGGGGGAGGAGGGGGCAATACAGGGGTGGGGAAGTGAGAGATGTAAATTACTGGGTGTATGATAGGCTCAAGGATGTATTGTAGAACACAGGAAATATAGCCAAAATTTTGCAATAAATGTAAAGTAACCTTTAAAAATTATATAAAATTTTTTTCAAACAGAAATCATACTGAAAATTGGAAACAATTTAAATTAGCTGAACTAGCAAAAGTATACTGTAAAGATACACATGACTCCCTACATGGGAATCCTACATAGCAAGGAAAGTACATGAACTACACAGATCTTTAGGTGCCAGCATGGATGAACCGAGCAAAGATAACACTAAATAAAGCAAGTAACAAGAGAAAATGTAGTAGAATACTATATGCTGTTTAAGAATACTTAAAAATGTATCCTAAATATAAAGACATCCATGGCAGTGATGGAGACCAAATTCAGAAGAGTGGTTACCCAGGGTCAGCTGGGGAGTAGCTGTGTTTGGGAAAGTTGTCACACCAGGCTCTTCAACAGGAACGGTAATGGTTCACTTCACACGCTGGCTGGAGGACGGAGGAGTGTCTGCGATGTTATAATGTTAGCATGCTGCATGTAAAAGCCATTGCTGACCACATCTAGGGGATCTGATGCACGGGAGCTGGTAGTGGGTGGAGGCATCCAGAAGGTGGCGGTAGAAGAGGAACGTTGTACGCGTAATGCCTAAGGCCTGACCAGAGGACGACCACTGTTCTAGAAACTGGACACAAGTCCAACTTCTACGGCCAATGTTAAAAGACAAACTGAGGCATATTTAAAATTTTAAGTGTTTATTTGAGCAAAAATAGATTCAATTCAGGCACCACCAAAGCAGAAGTGGTGAGGAGCACTCCAGCCACAGGAGCTGCAGAGATTTTTATTTCAAAAGGGCAGAAGCAAAGCAAGTAAATTACTGACTTGCTATAGCTTTAAAGCCTAGTTGGTGGTTTGTGACTGGTTGTCCTCAGCGGTGTTCCTCACCCTGAGGCGTTGACAGGCTTAGATTTTGGTTGGTTTACGGAGGTGGCTGCATCACTAGAGCCACCACAGGCTAACGGCCTCCTTGCAGGGTTAATTTACTAACACCAGTTGTCTGAGTCCTTCCTCTTACTCAGTCACTTCACTTCCTATGCCTCAGTTTCTCTTCTGTAAAGTGGATATTCAGTAGTAAATTCTCTGTGGAGTTGTCAGTACAAAACAAAGTGATTATTAGTAAGCACGATCCTGTCCTGAATGCATAGAACACATCACCATTTGCCAACCACCGTGTCAAGTCAGCAGAAACTACAGAAATTAAGAGCTCTCCGCAGAAATTCACACAGCCGTGCACCAGGTAACAGACCACAGGCAGACGTTCACTCAGCTTTTCCTGTGTCCCTCACAGAGTGCACGCTCTCTCCTGGGCGGGGCGAGCACAGACACTTATCGGGAGTTTAACTACTTTTAAAATGCGCCGATACAACCATGTCTCACTTTTGTTTGGATGAGTCAGCAAACGCTTTTTGGAAACCCCCAATTCTCCACACCTCCTACCTTTCCCAACCACCCTATTCTCGGAGCTCCCGCCCCTGCTCCTCAGGCCGCGTCCCCTTGGGAGGTGGGGCTGTGTGGTGACGCACGGCAAGTTCGCTGACGTCCTCGAGTCCCGCCCCCACAGGGCCGCACGCAGGCTTCAATTTCAGGCCGGCTGCGTGGAGGCAGTTGAGGTCGGCATCAGCTGCAGTCGTTGCGGGCTAGAGGCCTCAAGGGGCTGGCCTAGCTGGGGCCTGTGGCCCTGCGTCTTCTGGCTGCGACGCCGTTCCTGCGCATGCTGCTGGGACGCAGCCTTCGGGCAGTGGGAGCCCAAGGGGCCGGGAGGCGAACCGTGGCCCCCAGGAGGATGTGGGCATCGTATCCGCAGCTAGCATCCCCGAGGCCGCGTTCGGGCCATGATCACTCGGTGAAGCTACCCCGCGCCAGCGCGGCCGACTTCTTCTGGCACTGTGAGGACCTGTGCGCGTTGCAGGATTTGGTGCCTCTGCCCGCCGTGCGCGCCTCCCTGCGGGAGAGCCTGCTGGACTTCAACGCCGACAGCCTCCGCGGGGTGGACTGGGCGCCGCTCCTGAGCACCGTCTACCCCTGATCTGTTTCCAGAGCTTCTTCCAGCCACGGCTTGGCGAGACAGGTTTGTAGTTACCGCTTCCGTGGTCTCTCGTGTGGGCGCTGCGAAGCAGGGTTTTAGATGGTGCAAGGTGGAGGGTGGGCACTAGAACCGGCGCCCAGTGCCCGGGTTTGCGTGCACTAGACGGGGCGTGCGGCCTAGGACTCCTACCAGCTCCGTGACCCCGGCCGAGTGCCCTAAAGCTTCTAGGTCTCAGTGTTCTCATCTGTATCATGGGCTTAACAGGACCCGCTCTCTGTGGCGGTTGCATGGACTCACTGTTAATGCTTGTAGACTCTACAATGTAGAACACTTAGCACAGTTTGGAGCATCGTTAATTGTTCCACAGATGTTACCTGGTCTGTTGAATGACTTTGGTACAGACCAAATCGATGAGGAAATTTATATATCCCAGCTTCATTTCCTTTCCGTTAAAACAGGGCTCAGGAAAAAAAATCTTTTTTTCAATAGTCGTATCATATAGTGGAAAGAGCACCGGTGTGGAGGCAGCTTAGGGTTTAAATTCCAGGGCTTACGCTCTCTGTGGCCTGGACAGGTTACTTTTGCACTACAATCCCCACACTTGTAAAATGACATTAAAAACCACTCTTTCTGTGGGTTCTTAGAATTAATTAAGCAGGTTATGTGTGTAAAGTATCCTGGCACTTGAATGAGTTGTCAGAACCAAGGGCTGCTGGAGACGATGCTTCTGCCTTAGGTAATCTTCCCTTCTACTGGGCGGCAGGTAAACACAAGCACAGTAGTCAGTGCTCTGGAAGAAGTGAGTTCTAGTGCTACAGAACACAGAATCTTTTTTTTTAATTTAATTTTTATTTTGTCTTGGAGTATAGTTGATTTACAATATTGTGTTAGTTTCAGGTGTACAGCAAAGTGATCCACTTATACATATATCCATTCTTTTTCAGATTCTTTTCCCATACAGGTTGTTACAGGATACTCAGTAGAGTTCCCTGTGTTATGCAGTAGGTCCTTGTTGATTATCTATTTTATATATAGTCGTGTGTATATGTTAATCCCAAACTCCTAATTTATCCCTCCTCCTCCCACCTTTCCCCTTTGCAGAGCACAGAATCTTGGAAGGGAAAGTTCAGGGTAGGCTTCTTGGAGGAGGTGCCATCCTTTCTAAGGATATGTAGAAGCTCCTGGGGTGGCAGGAGGGAGCAGTGTGTGTCAAAGTTTGAGAAATTGTAAGAAAATATGGCAAAACTGAGGTACAGAACTGGAACTCAGGTTTTGGGAAAGAAATGAGAGCTGATACTGGAAACCTAGTGGGGACAAACAGAAAGGGGCCTTGTTTGTCATGTCAGAACTTTGGATGTTTATCCTGAAGGCTGTGGGAAACACCAAAGAACAGTGAAATGGAATTCTGGTTTAGAGGCTCACTCGGACCTCCATGTGCAAGGCAGTTGATTGGGTGCAGGGTGAATTGTAATCTAAGGGTCACACTTAAGTTATAAAAGGTGGGACTGGATTTTGCAGATCTGAGAGAGAATGGGTGAGGCCTGGTGACCAGTTAGAAAAGGGAGGGCAGCAAGCGTGGGTGACAGTTTACAGCTGCATCTTTTTGTGAGATACAGAGCACAGTAGAAAGGGAATGGGGGTGGCGAGAGGATCTTACTTAATCTTCAGTGCTTTAGAGGGGCCTGGTAGACAGGTCTGGGCCCAAGGTACAGATCTGGGCTTTTGGGGGGGACAGGTGTTTGAAGGCATGGTAGAGACTTAGGTTATCCACAAGAGGTCCAAAGAATCATAGGTCTGAGAGTTTTTTAAGTGGGTATATTTGAGGATGTTTATAAGGTGAGAGAAAGTAGCCAGCAGAGGAAGGGTGTGAAGATCTAGGAGAGGAAACGATTGTTCATTTGTTTTCAAAAAGCTGAATACTTATCGTGTGCCTGGCCCTTTTCTAGGATATGGGGTTCACACCATCTGTTATCTCTTCTGCAAGGACAGTTCAACTCATCCCCTGGTGAAGAGAAGTCAGATTGTTCTTTGCATCCCATTCAGGTGTAAGAACTGTTCTGTACCTCTGAAGGGACTTTACTTAACCAGAGTAATAAGTTAGAAATCAAAAGAAATTAGAGCTGGAAGGGACCTTAAAGGCCACTGTACTTAATTTTGCCTAATGTTTTACACTGAATATAAGAAAAATTTATTGCAGAGCCCATTCTCTTCAGAGTTCCTTCACTGAACCTTCTTTATGTCTTGCATCCGGTGGGTCTAGCTTGTGATTTTGACCTGCTCCTAAATTTGCTTCTTCATCCATATTACGTTTTGCCTGGCAGAAACTATGGCAGAAGCTCCTGGGTGGTTTCACAGCTCCTGGGCTCAGTTCCTCAAAGTTCATCTGCCTACTCGGGTTGAGTGATCTGCTAACATAAAAAGATACGCCTAAAATAATGCTGCTAATGCCTTGCCCACACAGAGTTAGTGCGTACTAGCCGCCCAGCGTGTGCTCTGCACAGAGGCGTGAGTCTGAACTGTGCTTGGCCAAGCCTCATGGGGCTCTTTGGCCCTGAGGAAGCGGAGCTTTCTGTGATCACTCCCTTTATCTAATTGGTCCTTCAGCAGCGGGGCGCCTTTTTCTAATCAGCAGAGGCACCCTTACTCAGACAGTGGTAGCCCCAGGCCTCATCACCTGTGGGATACAAGCCATGCTCTCTCCCAGGCTTGCTTCGGCCAACATCTCTATTTTCATTTATGTCTCTTCTCACACTTGGATCCCTGGCCTTTAGTCATCCCCACCTGCAGTATTTACAGTGCGCAGCAGTTGTTAGGCTTGAGTGTCTGCACAGGTGCTCTCTCTGCAGTTAAGGCACCTCCTCCTCCAATTCTGCATAGTCTCATCTTTCTAGATTGTACTTCAGAGTTATCATGAAGCTGTTACTTAGATATAACTTTTTGCCTCCATAGGAACCTCTGTGCATAAAGGTTATGGTTTTTTATCTCATGTGATTGAAATTTTTAGTTTATACATGTCCCTCCTTAATGAAGGCTTTAAGGGCAGGAGTCATTTCTAATCCTTAGCAGAGCAGGTGCTTTTTTTTTTTTAGACGCTTTTTAATGATGATTAAATGTATGGTTTAAATCACTCATTTTACAATAATTTTGCTTTAGGTTCTGACAGAAATAATTTTACAGAAGTCGTGTTCCTGCCATAAGAAATAAAGATGTGACCTTCCAGTTGTGTAAAGCTCTTAAATGCTGTGTAAGTGCGTCGGGTGCGCTAAGGAACCTGGAGCTAAGTGGGCTAGTTCTGAGAGAGAGAGACTTAACTATGTTAACAAAGGTAAGCCTTCATTGTGTCCTGCCAACATTTGATAGTTGCTTTTGGGGAAAACTAAACCAGTAAAATTTTAAACTCTTCCTCCACATTAAAGGGATTGAATAGATTGGCCACTTTGGTGCACCTGTGTCCTGTGAATTGTCCAATTGGAGTTGGAGGTTTAGAAAGTGAGGTTCAATCTTGTTTAAGTCTCTTCCCATCAGGCTGGTTTCATGATTTCCTACACACCATGTTACTTCCTGTCTACCTTTTCTTGGTGTTGTTCATGCCTGGATTGTCTCCTATACCTGCTCAAACCTTGGACCATTCTCATTTGTACCATGAAAGTTTGTCATGCTGGATACTGTCACAACTAATTTTACTTAAGTTTGTGTTAAGCCACAAACCACACATTTTGTATATTTTCTGTTTTTTTGTGTTTGTCTATATTTTTATGGTTTCTCTTCAAGAAATATTATGGGAAGGGAAATAGCAAGATGTAAAGAGCAAAAAAGTCATCATTCTCTTTAAATTGTTAGAACATCTATCTGCAATCATAATTACGATGCACTGTGGTATGTGTTAAAATAGGAAATACATGTAACGTCTCGTAGCAGCAGCAAACTCAGTAGGGGTGTGTCATGGAAGTAATCACAAAGCAGGTGACTGTTGGTTGGGGTCCTGAAACATTAGTGTGTGTTCCCTGTGTCCAGTAGCGGTCTGGAGGGGTAAGGAAGCCTGCCTTTCAATTTGAGGGAACAGAGGGTTTGAGGTCCTCTCTCTTATATTGCTCTAGTATACTGCATAGCACCTAATAAAATACTGGGTTTATAGTTGACGTTTAAATTGCTGATTGATAATCAAGATTGGGATGTATCTTTGGAAATGAAAATAGGAAGAATCTTATGCTTTTTATTTTTTTCTTTTTTTTTCCTATATCTGGAAAGGTGTGTTAGTACTTTGCTAAGTGGTTGGGAATAAAGTTTGCAGTATTCAGTGTATTCAGTTTTAGTATCTAAATAGAATTAAACTGTTGCTATAAACTGGAATAACACTTTGTTACTGACAAGTTTTAGAATGCATCTGTTTGTCAATTACCTGTTTGGGAAGATTGTAATGAATGGTTTTAAGAATGTAGCTATAAACCTCCAATTGACTGAAGAAAAACTAATAAGTCAAGATTGACAAATGTATAGGCTCTTCATCTTATTGTGTGTTTTTTTTTTTCTTTTTAGTTATTTGTCAAGGTATAAAGAATTCTATCACACTTAAGACAAGTTAAGTAAACTTCACGGGGTGTAATCTGACATGGCAGGGAGCAGATCACATGGCCTAGATCGTAAAGGTGATTTTATGTTTAAACTTCCATGAAAACATATGTGATTGAAGCACATTAACATATTGATACAGATGGCAGTTAATTTTTTTTTTTTTTTTTTGCGGTATGAGGGCCTCTCACTGTTGTTGTGGCCTCTCCCGTTGTGGAGCACAGGCTCCGGATGCGCAGGCTCAGTGGCCATGGCTCACAGGCCCAGCCGCTCCGCGGCATGTGGGATCTTCCCAGACTGGGGCACGAACCCGTGTCTGCTGCATCGGCAGGCACACTCTCAACCACTGCGCCACCAGGGAAGCCTGGCAGTTAATTTTTGTCTTTTGATACATGTGAGTGCAGCTTTCATTTTGCTGGAAGAATATGACCAGTTTTCAGTTTTGGATTCTACCATTTAGTAAAGATAGTCCACTTAATTTTAGTATATAATACATAATATATATATAATACATATATATATGTATTATATTATATATATATATTATATATATGTATTTTATATATATAATATATGTATATATAATATATATAGTACATAACACATAATAGTCCACTTAAATTTAGTATATAATACATAATAATACTTTTATGTATTTTTAGTTACTGAAAACATTTATTGTGATACTGTGAAGAAACTATGCCGTTATAGTCTTCAAGACTTAAATGAATCAAGTGTTTATTAGCTGCTGTAGTTTTCAAACTGATAAAAATCAGTACATCAGCAACTTGTAAATATAGTTTTTAAAATAATGCCTTAACAACTTTACAGTGGTTATAATTACTGTATTTCAGCCTAACGTTATTTAATAATTTGACATGAATCCTTTTTAATAGTTTGCTGGTGCAGATCAGGGATAGGTAAACTATGGCTGGTGGGCCAGATCTAGCCCGTCACCTGGTTTTGTAAAGAAAGTTTTTTTGGAACATAGTCGCACCCATTGTTTACATGATAGTTATGGCTACTTTCACCCTACACCAGTGGGGTAGAGTAGTTGCAACAGAAACTGTATAGCCCACAAATCTGGAAATGTTTAAATTTAGATTTTAAAAATTGAAAAATTCTTTGAACCTATACAGGGCAAGTCCATTGACCCCTGAGGTAGAAAACAGTC
Organism: Lipotes vexillifer; assembly: GCF_000442215.2. Classification (NCBI taxonomy): domain Eukaryota; kingdom Metazoa; phylum Chordata; class Mammalia; order Artiodactyla; family Lipotidae; genus Lipotes; species Lipotes vexillifer. The sequence continues at coordinate 15,900 of NW_006779491.1, read as the reverse complement.
AAGAACTTGGGTGCCGAAGCCAAATGGCCTAGGTTCAAATTCCCTTTCTCCCATTTCATAGCTAGTGACCATGGGCAAATCACTTAACCTCTATGCCTCATTATGAGGTTTAAATGAACTCATTTGTATAAATAGTGCTTGGCGCATACTAAGCACTGTGTAAGCGATTGCTGTTGTTTCTGCTTGGAGCTTTTATAAGTTATTGTTAATAGAGAAATGACACTAATGAATTTCCTTTTAGAGTGTCAAAGGCACTTTGAGTCTTTTATTTTTTCAAGAATGTAATAAGACTTTTTTCATTTACAGTCAGTGTTCCCTGTTACCAAAATTTATTTTATGACTATAAAGAATTGAATGTCTTTAAGACAGTACTTGTGCTTAGATGTCAAACCATTATTTTCCCGAGGCACATCAAACTGGCTCTGCATAGTTCAGGCCTCTAAAGCTTGTGTGCATACCCTAGGTAGCATGTGAAATCCATTTTGTAAATATAGTTTTTAAAATAATGCTTGGGACTTCCCTGGTGGTCCAGCGGTTAAGACTATGCACTCCCAATGCAGGGGGCTTGGGTTCGATCCCTGCTCAAGGAACTAGATGCCACATGCATGCCATAACTAAGAGCCCACATGCCACAACGAAAAGGTCCAGCATGCAACAACTAAAGACCCGGCACAGACAAACAAACAAACAAATAAATAAATAAATATATTTTTTAAATAAGTAAAATAAAATAATGCCTTAGGAGTTAGGAAAAGAAAATATTAGAACGTTTTTACCTTTGTATTATTTTTTTAAAATCTGTGTAGTTTATAATGTACACAAATTATATGTATGGAATTTCATGTATATGATTTGTTAATAAATAAGATGCATATTAAAAAGTTTTCTTATGGTTTGCGCAGTCAGGTGTTTGGAGGCCATTGGAGGACAGAATGATGAAATACAGAGCCTCAGCAAAGATAGAATTTAGAACCAATTCCCTGACTTAGAAGATAAGGAAAATAATTCATAGACTGTAACTGAGTTGTCCAACTTTACATAAGTGTTCAGAAATAGGACATCCAGTGGCTAGAATCTAATCACTGACCGACTAGAATCTGGGTCACTGGACTCGTAAACCAGAAGTGACTGTTTAATTTCTCAGGTTGATGCTCCTGGCATATATGCTTCATATGTGTGTGTGTAAATCTCTGACATAATAAGCCATACTCAGTAGGCACACACTGTTTGCTTACTCAAGCATCTTAATTTCATCCCATTAAATCTTTGAAGTATCAGACTATCAGAAGGCATGAAGAAACCTGGGCTGAGAGTCTTGATTCCAGGAGACCTGATCTTGACTGTGTGGCTGGTTTGAGACGCATCACTCTGAACTGCAACACACACATTGGTGACCTGGGTGCAAGTGCTTTGGCAGAATCTCTTAGTGAGGATTTATGGCTTAGAGGTAAATTCTAAAATTGAAAATATTGAATTTTTAATATGATATATGCTTAACTTTTGGCATGATACTGTTGTGATAGGAATTTTTTTTAAGTCTCATTTTTCTGATAGCTTTTATGTTGCTTTTAAACTTTCTCTAAGAGTTGCATATATTCTTTACAGAAAATACAGGGTAACAAGAGAACAATTACCTATAATCTTAATACCCAGACATAATCACTGTTCATTTTGGTATATACACTTTCAGTCTTTTTTTTCCTATAAATATATTTGTACACTTAGGGATTACAAAAATAGAATTGTAGTATACTTGCTATTTCATATTCCTGCTTTTTTCACTTAATGATGTATCATGTAGTATTCCATCCTATTGATGTCCCATAGTTTAATCAGTTCTTTGCAATTAGATTTAGACAGTTTATTTTTCCCTGTCAGAAACAATGTGAATACATTGTATATACATCTCTGTGTCCATCGGGATTACTTCTGTAGAATAAGGTACTAGAAGTGGAATGACTAAGTGTGACATATTTTTAAGACTTTTCATACACATTGCCAAATTACCACCCAGAAATGCTATGCCAATTTGTAGTCCACCCCAACAGTGGATGTGAAGCCTGCCTCTCACAAACACTGGCTTGTAGCACTTTTAAAAACTAAAACTACAAAAATGAGTACCTCTCCCTTTTTTATGCAAGTGGGATTACTCCAAATTTTGTAACTTTTTTCATTTAATTTAGTATGAACATCTTAGCAAGTCAGTAAATTTGCATCTACTGCATCATTTTTTGTGACTGTTCAGTGTTCCATTATATGAATATGCCACAGTGCACATAGCTTATCCATTCTTGTATATAAGCTATGTCCAGTTTTTCAGTTACAAATAGTACTCTGATATATATCCTTACCTATATCTCTCTTTCTTTTGGTTAAATTCTTAGAAAGAGAGTTGTTGGATCAAAAGGGTATAGACTTTATTTTTGGTACGTGGGCCTCTCACCGCTGTGGCCTCTCCCGTTGCAGAGCACAGGCTCAGCGGCCATGGCCCACAGGCCCAGCCGCTCCACGGCATGTGGGATCTTCCTGGACCGGGGCACGAACCCGCGTCCCCTGCATCGGCAGGCAGACTCTCAGCCACTGCGCCACCAGGGAAGCCCGGGTATAGACTTTTTAAAGGCTTTTATTACAGAGTCTTGGCTTAATCTGATAGGAGAATAACCACATGTTGTTTTATTTTGTATTCCTTTGATTTACTGGTGAGGTTTACTGGCTGTTTGTATTAATTTGGCTAGTTGGTTAATTATACCCTGTGTCCATTCTTCTGTAGTGAGAGTCTGTAAGGGTTGTATCATATCCTGTCAGATCCATATGTCTGACTTTCTATTTCTGTGTGTCGTGGGGTGTTGAAAGACTCCAGTTATTTTAATGTGATGGTCCAAACAACACTTAAAAGACTCATGGTAGTTTCCTTTCATGTAATATTTTTTAATACCTGTGCTTTTGTGATGATCCCTTTTGTTTAAATGAGTACGTTGTTCAGCCCAGAACTACTAGAATTCATGATCATTTGTTCTGATTTTTGTCTGACCTTTTACGGAGAGAGTTCTTGACCATCATACTTTAATGATAGGTTTTTAGTATGCTCTATTCACACATTCTTCGAATTTATTATTATTTGTATCCTCTTAGACTTGTCTTTTTTGTTTTAAAACTAACAGTTATTACATTTCTTCTATTTTTGTTTCCCCTTTTAACTAGTTTCAAGTGTGATTTGGAACTCAAGATCATGATCAAAAGAATGCAGTGCATTTCTGAGCTCCACCAGTTTTTGCTTGTAAGGTTTACACTGCCGCCCTTGCTAATTATGAACTGAGATTCATTTTGTGATGTTTTTTGCTCATAGGTTATATACAGTAATTCTTCAGTTCTGTAATTGTAAAATATGTTGGATGATTTTTGGTACTAAAGTCAGGGTTATCATTGCACATCCAAGAAGAGGTTTTTAAATTGGATTATGCATTATGTGTGTGCATATATGTTTCTGTTTTTTTTCATACCCAAAATTACAAACCTGCCATGACTTGTCTTGTGCAGGACTCTTCCACACGTGAGAAAATGAGAGTTGTCTCTATGTTAAATCTGTATAGAGTTAGCAAGTGACTTTTTGTCTTTTATCAACAGCACTTGATCTGCAGCAGTGTGGCCTCACCAATGAAGGAGCAAAGGCTTTACTAAAGACCCTTGAAACCAGTAGAGCTCTGCTCATTCTGGATATAAGAAAAAATCCACTTGTTGGTATGCAGTCACTTTTTTTAATTGATAAACACATAGGAAAACAAAAAGAATTTGTTTACATATTGACAATTTTTAAAACTTAATGTGTTTAACTTTCCTCATCGTATACAGTTGTCCCTTGAACAATTTGGGGGTTAGGGGTGCAGACCCCTATGCAGTTGAAAATCTGGGTCTAAGTTTATTGTCAGTGGTTCCACATCTGTGGATTCAACCAACCTTGGATCGTGTAGGATCCAAGTACATATTTATTGAAAAATATCCATGTGTCAGTGGACCTGCGAGGTTCAAACCCATGTTGTTCAAGCATCAACTGTACTTTTCTAATGTTGCACTTCCCCTATGTTTTTAGCAGATAATGTACTAAATAAAGTGAGTTATACTTGTAAATTGTTCTTATCTCTACTCTGAATAGAGGTGAACCTAGATACTAAGCCTGCTTCCACCAAGAGCAGTATTTCCTTGTTGTGCAACCTCTGAATTCTTGCAAGGAGTACTTTACTCATTTGTCAGTTTCACAAGTAATTTTTTTAATACCTTGTGTGTGCCAGATACGGGTTTAGGCACTAGGGATAAAGCAGTGAACCAGACAGACAAAAGTCTTGCCCTCGTGGAGCTTACATTCTAGTGAAGGAGTTCAGATAGAAATGAGTAAAGAGATAAGTAATATAACTTTAGATAGTAGGAAGTGCAAAAATATCTTAATGTAAGGAGAGTGAGGGGGAGCAGGTAGGACTCCATTGGACAGGTTTGTTAGGGGACAGCTTCACTGGAGAAGTGGCATTTGGATGGAGACCTGAATGAAGAGAGGAGCAAGCCATGGAAGAACTGGAGTAAGCACATTCCAGGACAAGGAGGCCATGAGTATGTAGGCGTGTAGGTGGGTGGAGTATTTAAGGAAAAGCAAGGAGGCCAACATGGCCAGAGTACTGAGTGAAGAAGAGTGTGGTATGACATGAGGTCAAGGAGCTAGCCAGGGGTCTGCTCTTGTAAAGTCTTGAAGGCCAGAGTAAAGATATGGATTCTTCTAAACGAGTAGAGGGTTTTGAAGTGGGACAAGGCATGATCCAAATAGTATCTCAATAAAGTGACCTGGTATAGAGAATAGACTTGGGGGGATAAAGAAGAGAAACAGGGAGACCAGTTAGGAGACTCTCACAGTGGTCCAAATAAAGAGATGTTTATGGACTAGCTTAGGTTGGAACTTTGGAGCAAGTGAAAAGCAGTTTAATTCAGGTTGTGTTTTGAGGGTGTAGCTAACAAGACTTGGAGATAGATTAGATGTGGGGTATGAAGGAAATAGTAACAAGGAGACAAGTCATTGATGATTTTGTGTGCAACTGGGTGGTATCACTTAGAAGAAGGGGGCTGATGGGAGGAGCAGCTTTTGAGGGAATATCAGGACTTTGGTTTGTTATCTTGGATGCCCTTTAGGTATCTAAGTGTCTGGACAGTGCTCAGACTATACTTTCTATCCAAAGGTATCCAAAGCCTCTTTAGATGCAAAGTGTTTAAAGTTGACCTTTGCTGCTGCCAAAATAGTAGCCACTGGGGCAGTCTGCAAGATGGCATCTTAGGTTTCTGAGGAAGAAATTAGAATACACAAAGGGGGAAATAAGTGTATAATTACATAATGTAGATTTCATATTTAATTTTATGGGAAAAGCAGTAATTAGTTGGCTTTTGGTTTAAAATGGAAATAGCCACTCATTGGGAAATAATTACTCTAACTTCAATTTATTTTACTCTAGATCATTCTATGATGAAAGCAGTTATCAAAAAAGTCCTCCAGATGGAAGGAGTGCCAAGTCAGAGGTATATAACATGTTTTAGTTCTTTTGGAAGAATTTCTCTTTAATGGCTTGTTTTTCTTTCTTTCTTAAAAGAATATTATCAAGGTACTTTCTGCCATCTTAAAACTAAGTTTTTAGTCACATGAAATGGCTTTTCTGTTTTTGAAAATGTTGTGTAATGCTTTAATTTAGGTTCCCAGAAATGCAGATTGAAAACCTTTATTAACTTAAAGTATCTTAATTTCCAATGAAGATCAAGCCCTCATAAATTACCTGTGACTTAAATGGCATATTTATTATTTCTCTCTCAGTACCAGTGGATAACTTCTCCATCGGTGAAGGAACCATCTAAAGCTGCTAGACAGAAAAAGAGAACTATAATTTTGGGAACTATAATTTCAACCACTGGGAAGTGGTCAAAAAGGAAAAGCTACTATTAGAATTGGTAACCTTTTCTTTTTTTTAATGCTACTAGAACTTATACCCCTTATGTTTTCCGGTGTGCTAAAATTAAAATAGCCTTAACAGTTAATTATTTCCTTAATGGTTAGCTGTTAATATTATTTGTGGTTCTTATGGAACGCACCTAGGATGTTCCTGACACATAGTGTTTAATATGTATTAGATATTAATGATATTAATTTTAATATGATAAAGCAGTTGAAGTGATCAAATCCATATCTGAGGTCACCTTTTCTCACTTTCATGGTGGTCCAGGCCTTAGGAAAGAGAGGGAAGCATGTGATGTGTCTAGTGACAACCCCAAAATAAAATAAAATATGCAGAGCCCTTGGCGCTTTACAGATATTAATACATTTTATTATCATCACAACCCTGTGAACAGACAGTGTTTTACAGCAGCGCAGACAGGTTAGGGTCAGGTGCAGCAGGGAAGTGGGATCAGGCAGGATAAGAACATGGGGAGAGTCGGGGGACTGGTTCCAGAGCCTTTAGTAAGGAGACAACAAAATTCACATGATAATGACTGTTTTTTCAAAATGCAGGAATCAGTGGAAAAACTAGAAATGATCATGTTCAGAGTTGTGATCGGTTATGTCTAAATATGTAAAAGTCAGTTACTTTCCCATTCTCCAGAAATAACAATAAAAAACAAGGAAAGATCCCATTCACAGTAGTCACAAAAATTAGTGAATATCTAGAAGTCAGTTCAGTGTTCACCTGAAAAAGTTAGTGCAGAAGGATAGATGAAACATTTTAAACATACATGTTAACATTAATAAAATGTAATGTTAACATATGAACTATCAACATATAAAGCCACTGGCAGGGGGAAAGACAGATTGGTGGAAAAGTCCAGCAACTGGTCCATGTTTACTTGAGAATTGCATTTTAAATTAGACAATTTTAAAGTCTGACTTGACTTTTTGTCTAATTGACTGATTGAAGCATTGATAATTCATTTAAACAGAAATTAGATATTTGCATCACAGCATACACAGACCCTCCGTGGTCTGCAGTCCTGCCCCCAGCCAGGCACCCAGCACCCCAGGTGCTGCAGAGAACTTGCTGGGGTCCCCCATGCCTTGGCAGAGACATTTCTCTGCCAGATGCCCTTCCTTCGTCTCCCCCTGTCCTGATCCCTCCCACCTCCCTTCCTCTGAAACCTTCAACCTTCCCTCGGGCAGAGTTACTTGCTCAGCTCTGTGCTTCCACAGCGCTTGTCCTGTGGAATTTGAATTCCCTCCACAGCTGTCTTGCTAGGTTGGGAGCAGCCAATTCCCCTTCATCTTTTTCTTCCTTCCCTCAGCCCCACACCAGGGACACTCTCAGGCACCGTGCAAATTTAATCTTCAGTTTCTAGTTACGACATTGTTGCTGGCATGGTACCACCTACGTTCACAGTAGTATGGATAAATGTGTGGGGGACGACTGTAAATACAGATTCTTTGTAAATCCAGGTTCTTAATTCTTCCCCCTTTTAATATTTTTTTCCCCTTAAATCACATGTTCTTTTTGCTGCTCCAGCTCTATAATTGGACTCTCACCTGGGGAGCCTGGGGCAGCAGAATATCAAAGAGGGTAGACACTAAATTTTTAATGTAAATGTCAACCAGGATACCTACTACCTGTGCAAAGGGAGGCCCAGAATTCAGGCTCAAAGCCTATTACTAGATACTTGGTTTCCCAGCTTGCGTCTCTTCTGTCTGTCAGTGTGCACTTGACTCCTATCAACTTTAACAGGAATTATGTGTGTGCCCTGAGGGGCGAGCATAGCTTTTAATGGGGACTTCCTCACACTGCTTTTCTTTGTTGTTTACTTTTAATGAATCCCACCCTGTAGAAGTGGAAGAATAAAACAAGATGTGCTTGAGAAAATGGAGAGAGTTATTACATATTTTCCTTGTAATCCAGAATAGCATGTCAGCTCTTCTGTTTGTCTCCTTTGGTTGTCAGTGGAAGATAATTTTGGCTTGCTTACTTTCCAAATCAGAAACTGAAGTCCAATACTAACGTATCCTAGATGAAACTTGACCCATTCATTTTTGAGAGTCTGTATGAGCCCTGTGCAAGGTGCTGAGAATAAAAAGACAAATTTATTGACTTCAGTAGATATTTACATAGAATTGAATGTGTTCCAGACACTGTTCTAAATTCTATCAGTTATCTACTTTTGCATCATAGAACACCTCAAGACAGTGACTTAAAACCACAGCCATTTCTTTTGCTCAGGATTCTTTTCAGTCAGCAGGTCGGGCTGGGCTCAGTGGGGTGGTTTCTTCTGCTGGTCTCATCTGAGATCACTTATTCAACCAAAGTCATCTGGTGATTCACCTAGAGTCTAAAATGGCCCCCCTCATCTGTCTGGCAGCTGGTGCTGGCTGTGGGCTGGGCCTGTTATTTCCAGCAGGCTAGCTCGGGCTGGCTTACATGGCAGTGATGTTTTAAGAGGGCAGGTATAGAAGCTGCATACCCCTTGAGGCCTCAGCTTGGAAGTTGCACAGCGTCACTCTTGTTGCAGTCTCTTGGTCAAAGCAAGTCCACAAGGCCAGCCCAGATTCAAAAGGTGTGGAGCACTACAACCCACCTCTTGCTGGGAGGGCTGCAGAGAATTTGTGGCCATTTAGTCCTCATATCAGAGAGGCACAACAGAAAGATTTAGTAACTTGTTCAAGGTCACACAGCTTGGGACAGTACAGTGTTTTAAGTGCTTTGAAAGCTGCTGCTCATTATTTTTAAATTTTACAGCCACTAATTGGACCAACTTATTTTTTTTCTCTGCAGCCTTGTAGAGAAAAGGTCATTCACATTGCTGTGTGGCTGCCATGGGTTGGAGGTTTCATATATGTTGTACCACTGAACTGTCATAACTAGTATGAAATGGAGATATTATTATTATTCCCAATGTTCAGATGAGGAAACTGAGACTCTTGGAAATTAAGTATGAGTCATATAAGAGAATGTTAACTCACTGTTCCATATGCAAGAGTAGTCTCCCTAAGTAAATTATAAATGTCCTGGCACAGATCTTTTTTTTAATCTCTTGTTTGCATCTGGAAAATGGTTTTTAAAACTTTTCTGTTGCTTTGTTAATGGCAGTTGCACTTTGCAGAAAAATAGCTGGAACAAAAGACATGTTTTTCAGATGTCCAGTGGAGCCCCCAATAGAAGCAAGATGAATATTCCATTCCACATTGGCAACACCAAAGGAGATAATGCTTTAGAAAAATGATTTCTCGACAAAGCTCTTGAACTCAACATCATCTCCCTGAAAGGGCATAGGTGGTGAGTACTTGTCCCATCCAGAAGCTTGTCAGAGAATTGGTTTAGTTTTCAGACGCTGAAGGAAACACATCTAGGAGCCTGCCCATCCTGGAGTAGCAGTTATTGTAACTAGTTGGGAAAGACCATTTGTTACGGGAGTTCTCCTGCTGCTGCTTACAGACCCCTTAGCATGATTCCACGGCCGAGAGCATGGTGGGGCCACACCTTCTAGGAGCTTTGGTCAAAATTTCCTTTGAAAATCTGCTCTGACAGCACAAAGGGTGCCATCCCAGGTCTAGTGCAGCTGGCACAAGCCTGTTCAGTGTAAGAACAGACACTGCTGCTCCCCTGAACATCAGAGAGAGTAGTTAATTCTGTGAGCTCCATGAAAGATGTACGTTCTCACACATGAGAATAGCTGCCCGCTCCCTGCCCTCTGCACGGCAGGCTCATCGAAGAGTTGAGCTAACCTAGGTTCCATGTGAGTGTGACGGTCCTTCACTGTGTTGGAAAAGAATTTTCTAATGACTGAGATGTGTGACGCTCCTGGCCACCTGCGGGGCCTTTCAGGTGGGAGGATGGACATGATGGCCTCAGGTGCCGTGACTCTCGCAGGAACAGGTGACGGGAAGGAGGGTCATCTTGACGCTCAACCAGATGCTCCTGTTCTTAACGGCTGCATCGGTGGTTCTTCTGGGTCCGTGGGAGTCATTTGGGCCTCTCTGTATAATGCTGTCACCATCGAAGATGTCCAGAAGCTGGCAGCATTCATGAAGCATTTTTTGGAGATGCACCACCTATGAGCACATCCTAACCAATATACACTCTGCCCTTGAACAATGTACAAAATTGAAAGTCACTTGGGCATGGCTAAAAAAACTAAAGAAATACAGTATTTTTCTCGAATGAACATGCTTATGATAGATTTTCTTCTTTTTTCAGAGAACAGCAAAACATCCACAGCTATCCCAAGCTGTTGAAACTTAACCTTAATTCTGACTTGAACTGGAAGCTTTTTAAAAATCTTCTCTTTCTTTTCTACCAAATTCTAGCTACTGTTGCCTTTGCTGCTACTTTTTCTGCCTATATCTCATATTCAAAGCTGCCTGTGGGTTTAATTATATGCAAATTGCAGGTTATTATTTTTAGAGGCACACAGACACACAGCATGGAGGGTGGGTGGGGCCCTCTAGGTGCTGAATTTTGATCCTTTGCAAGATGACAACAGTGGGGTCTTCTGGACTTTCTTTATACGGTTATTCTCATAAAGCGATAAAAGTGACATACTATATGTTTATCTAGCAAGGTCTGTTTTTAATACCAAATACTTTATATCTTTATGCATTTATATCTCTGTGCCTTTATATTTCTAATAGTACAGTTCTTGTTGGTATATGTTGAGGCTTTGAGAATTTGTTAGGATCCCTGACCTTGTGCATTAGAGTGTTATGTTCTCAACAATTGTGTGCCTTCCCTTCCCCTCCCCTTTCCCTTTTTAAGCTGCTTCACAAGACTTGGAAGCTCCCTGATTCACCTTTACTTTCCTTTCAGTGGGTAGAAGAACGGTTGATTGATTGGTTGGTTGGTTGGTTTTGTTTTTCAGTTATGCTGTTAAACTAAAAATCTGTGTTAACTTCCCTTACTGTTTCTTCACGTGACTGTTCTCTTTATGGTGTTTGACCAGTGATGCTGTGAGTTCGGGAAGATCTTTGCTGAAGAGTCTTCTCCCCTATTGTTCATCCACTGTCAGTGTTTTATGTTGACCGTGTGAAGGACATTAAAGTCCTAAAACATCTAAACCTTTGTCAGTGAATTTCTTTACATGCTTTTTAGACAGATTGTTCTTTTTAAAACTTTATGTTGGGAAAACTTGAGTCTAAAAATAGCATCTGTGAAGGGTATTTTGTTCAAAAAGGTGTAAGACTTGAGTCCTGTACATCCATGGTTTTAATGATTCAGCATACTGGTAGCTTTACGTTGGCTTTTGGAATGGCCGTTATCAACAAACCACCTTACAGCACAGCTCACAGTATAAAGTTGTATGAACTTTGTCCCACTTAGGCTGGAAACATGCCACTAGGACAGTTTTGAGCTATCTTCGTGTTTCGTTGGATTGTGTAATGAGGACTATACTGATCTTTCATCCCAGCTCTGCACCAATTAGTTGAGTTAGTTGGGTTTCCTGCTTAGGGCTAAGCCTTGCCAGTCTTGGTTCTCTCATCTGTAAAAAGGAGAATTGAAATAACTCCCCCACTTATCTCAGGGATGTTTGAAGAGCTTAAAACGAGGGCTCAATGCAGGATATGACTGTTTAAACACAGTAAATTTTGTTTGTTTGTTTTTTTTGTGGTACGTGGGCCTCTCACTGCTGTGGCCTCTCCCTTTGCGGAGCACAGGCTCCGGACGCGCAGGCTCAGCGGCCATAGCTCACGGGCCCAGCCGCTCCGCGGCATGCGGGGGCTTCCCAGACCCGGACACGAACCCGCGTCCCCTGCATCAGCAGGCGGACTCTCAACCACTGCGCCACCAGGGAAGCCCTCACAGTAAATGTTTAAACAGCAAAAGCCGGCCAGTCCATGGATGCCATCCAAGTGTTCACATATAATAGTGCTCAGAGTCTATTTTGCCTCCTTCCTCATCCATTCATAGGATGGTTACAAGTCCCTGTGGTTTGTACCAGCCCCAAATCTCTTGAATCTCCACTTATTTCCATTCCCATTGCCACAGCCGGCTCTGTCAGCCCTCAGCGGAGCATTTCAGCAGCCTCATCTGCCCCCACCTCCCCCTACCAGCACAGCCAGTTGGATGATTACTTCCCCTTCATGCTCCTCATTGGTTCATAAAAAAGCCCAGGCTTCTTAGCCCAATGGTCACAGCTTTGTGGTGTCTGGTCTGGCTTCTTCTTTCTTGTGTTTCTGGTTCTTGGAATGTGACGTGCATATATTCCCATGCTATGTCGGGTAAGCCTAGAGTTCCTGCCCCCACTCAGCAAGACTGACGTTCTTTCAAGACACCTGCCAACCTCCTGACCTTGTTTGTGTCTCCTGCATTGGAAGGATGCGCTTTTCCTTTGTTCTTATAAGCGTGACCCTTTTATCCCATCACAGCACCTCCATTCTGTGTTTTCCTGTGCTGAGGGTGTCTGCTTACGTGCCTTCCCCATCAGAGCAAGGAACAAGCCCTGTTTCTCCACCTCCATCACCTGGCATCCTGCCTTGCCCTTAGGAGGATCTCAACGACTGTCTGTTTAATGAATGGAAAGGCAGGGCTTCCTGAATTTCACAAACAGCCTGCAGTAAAGGCAGAGGTACAATCTCACATACGTGGATGTTTTAATTTTTCAAAAGCTTACTATGTAATTTCATTTTTTACTAAACTTTAAAATCTTGGAGGGCTCCCAGACTCTTTGCATATGTGTGAAAGTGTTTGGAAAATGGTGAGCAACTGCATTCATACCAGGACAAAGGGTAGTCACTGTTGTCTGGAGCACAGATCGCTGGAAGATACTCATTGAGCGAAAACCTTGACCTTTGAATGTCTCAAGTGAACGGATGCCTGTCTGCTGACCACGTGGAGAGAGGGGAAGGGGAGATAAGGATGCAGGCCCCCGGTCTACAGGCTGCGGGAGCCACAATTGGCCAGTCTTTAAGGTTAAAAGCAAAGTGGACAGACAGGTGTCTTTCAGGCCTTGGGAAATCTGTGTAAGGCTTGGTGGCCTCATGTTCCTTTATATCCTCCAGAGTGTCCTTCTTCTCTCAAACTGATTTTGACTATTTTTCTCTTTCAAAATTTGACAACACATAATCATGTTAATACCACCTAAGTGAGAAAAAACAGATTTGTTCCCACGTTGCTTATGTTTACCGCCACACACTGCTTCATCCCCAGCACCGCGGCTCTGTTCTTTGCCTGCACAAGAAACAAAATTGTTCTGTTCCGCGGTAGTCTATGTTTATCTAAATATCTAATGCTGTCTCGTCACAACTTAGCAGATGCTGGAAGGTTTGGCAAGCCCTTAGGTGAACTTATGTGATGTAACAGATTAGTCCCTTTTTTCCCTTTAGAGCTTAAGGAGCCACTAAGACCCCATAAAATGGACAAGACCTATTGATAGATGTCCAGCCCTGCCGAAGGCCCTTGCAGGTCTAGCCTTGTATCACTCTGGGATTAATGTTTGTTGTATCGTGTTCTTTGGGAGGAAAATAAAATGAGGAAGAATTTTCTCACATTTGATCAGACTGAACATAATTAAAAAGTGAAATGCTACTGAGTCTGCAAAGAAGTCAATCACTTTAATTGCAAAGAAGATTCCATGCCTCTGTTTGTAATTGGGCTCTTGGTAATTTAGAATCAGAATCCATGATAGTTTGTGATAAATTAGCTCCTTTTGGGCTAAAGAAGGTAAGAAGTTCTAATTACCCCTGGATTATTCCAGAGTGGGTGGAAAAGCTTGATGAAGGAGATATTGGGAGAGAGCTAGGAAAGCTAGCAGTGAGCAAAGATTTCTTGAATTTCTTTTTAAGAAGCTAAAGAATAAAATAGTTCATTTGTTGTGACAAAAACAAGAACCTGTGGTATTTGAAATCCCAGAGCAAATTGGATTTTCTAAGAAAATAGGGAACTGGGCATATTAGAAAAAAGTCCTATAGTTAGGTTATAGAAATTGGCCTTGCTTACTTGTTAGCACACGAGAATATTGACCGCCTTGGGCCTCACTTGGGGAAAAGTATGGAATTCATACTTTGAGTGTTTAAATGTGTAAGTAATTGGCACTAAGTTTAAGGCAGTCCAAAATGTTTTATTCAAATGAAAGCATAATTTAAGTTAGTAGAAATGTACTCAGGGTCCTAATGAATGAATCTACTGACCCAATCCCTGTTGGTATCCTAGCCTTTGTCTCTCTTCAGATTGCCTAACAATACCTGAAGAATAGGCTGGATTTTAGGTTGATGAACTTATTTTGAATGGTGTGTGTTGATTTTATATATCTATATAGATGTAGATATATAGTTATAGATATAATTTCAAACTTAAAAGTTGCAAGATTAGTACAAAGAACTCTTGTATATGCATTACCTAGATTCACCAATTATTAATATTTAGCTTTATTTGCTTTGGCATTCACTGTCTCTCCATATACACATGTTTTTTTCTCCTGAACCCCTTAAGGGTAAGGATGCCTTGTGCCCTTTTCCCCGTAAATAGTGATTACTTCCTAAGTGAAACAACATTTTCTTACCAAACCATAGCACAGTGGTCTAAAACAAATTTAACAATGATACTGTTGACTGATCTACTGTCCATATTCAAATTTTGCCACTTATTCCAGTAACATCCTTAATGGCTAATTTTTTCAGCCCAGGAACCTGTCTACAATCATGCATTGCACTTAGTTCTCGTGTCACTTTGGTCTAAATATGAAATAACTCTTCAGCCTCTTTGTTCTTCATATTATTGAGAGTTTGTGAAGAGTATAGGCTGGTTGTGTAGAATGATCCTCAGTCTGGGTTTGTCCTCTGTTTCCTCATGGTTGTTTAATGTTATGTGCTTTTGATGGGATTCCACAGAGGTGACGGTGTGTCTCTCTGTGCATCCTTACAGGAGCCACCTAATGCTCATCTGTCTCATTAGTATCTTGGTTAAGGTGGTGCCCACTAAGTTTCTCCACTGTCAAGTTATTATTTGTCTCTTTGTAGTTAATAAGTAATTTATGGAGAGAGATTTTGAGACTCAAAATATTCTGTTCTTCATCAAACTTTTGAATTACATATCTGGTTCATAGAACCGGTAATTCAGGTGGATTTATTTGATGGAGAAGGTGAAGTGATTCTTAATGCTTATTTTCCACTAGTATTTTTACAAGCCATTCTTCTCTCTCCCAAAGGAAAAAAAAAATCCTAAAATATAAGCAGCGGAGGTGTGCAGAACAGTTCATTGAGAAGTTAAAAGGCAACTGTTGGAGGACATATATTCCAGGAGCCCTGAGAGTAACAAACATATTTTGAGAATGTGAACAGTATGGGCAAGTGTGCTTTTTGGTGAACCAGGGAAGGAGGAAAAGAATCCCCTGATCTGTATATAGCGACCAACTTGTAGACTTTTCCTTCCCTGTCTAGTCAACTTTGTTTATTTCTCAATAGTTTTAGAAGTACAGCCCTTTGGCCACACAGACCTTTAATCTAATAACAAGATCATGAACCACAGAGCCTGATTATGCTTTGAAAGATGTGATATATATAACAACCTAAAGTTAAACTTGCTTCTAATGACTCTAGCCCAGCAGAATAGCCCCCAGGAGAAAAGTAAAATCTTGGCTTCCATCTAGCCAGGTGAAAAGCCGTAGGCATCCCGAGAAATGAAACTTGAAGTTGAAACGTAAGAAATGTAGGAAGTTACAGGTCATTCTGGGGGAAAAAAATAATGATCTTATCCAGCACAGTAAAAAGTGGCCAGAGGCTGAATCATTCTTTTCTGTTCCCTTCCCCCAGTTTAAAACCAGTTTCTTTAGGTTGAAAGTCCAGGGGTTGAAGCAGAAATCTTTTTTTTTTTTTTAACATCTTTATTGGGGTATAATTGCTTTACAATGGTGTTAGTTTCTACTTTATAACAGAGTGAATCAGTTATACATATACATATGTTCCCATATCTC
>NW_006779488.1:0-2228 GCF_000442215.2 Lipotes vexillifer | reverse complement strand
TCTGTATATCTTCTTTGGAGAAATGTCTATTTAGGTCTTCTGCCCATTTTTGGATTGGGTTGACTTTAAAAATACATCCAGTGTGTGACTGCAATTCTCTTGGGACTGTAACTCACTCTCGAGTCAGTTAGTATGAGTCCAGGAGGAAAAGTGGTCATCCTAACTCATTTGGCTACAGGTTTTAACAGGTGTAAAGAACATTAAATTCACTCAGAACAGGGTAGCATTTCCGATGGGCAGGAAAGTGACAGTTAACACCCACCTGGTTTCACCCAACTAGAGAAGGCTGAATATTAGGGCATCCTTTATTGCTTTTTTGCTCTTATTTCAAGTTGTGTCCTTGCTCATTTGTTATACATTATTCCTATGCTTGATCATAATGTTACTTGGGGTCCTCCATAGCTAGCATACTATATCAGTGTGGACTCTGTCTGCTTTCCAGAGTTCCTTAGCACCCGGCAGAGTCTTCTCAGATGTAATTTTTGCTTCTAAGTTGGGACCCCATGTGTGTAGCATTAATTTCTCTGGCCTCATATAATTCATTCAGGGACTTACACCAGCTGAGAACCACATATGGGAGTCCAGATTTACAGAGCTTTTTGATTTTATGCCTTGCCAGCCCAGAGGAAACAATTTTCTGGTTGAATTTTGAGTGTTTGCCCTTGTTGTTTAGTCCACTAGTAAAGGCAGATTAAGAAACCACAGTCAACAAGAGACGCGTCCAACAACAGGTTGAGCCAGTCAGCAATCTTCCACAACCTCTCTGCTGCCCTTGCTTCAAGAGTCACTCGAATGTTCTTTGTCCACTCTCTTTGAGACCTCAGCTGCTATTTATGCATCCTGCTGCCATGGGTCCAGCTCACAGTCTGATTTCTCTATTTCCCAGAGAAGTTTTCCTGTCTCCCAGTTTTCCCAACTGTTCCTTTTAACTGTGTGCCCTAGGCAAATTATATTTTCTCTCTGAGCTTCATTTCTTTTCTAACTGTAAAATGAAAAGATTGGATTAAATGAGTACTCTTATGTCTCAAATAAAATTCAAGACCACACTCTAACCTCATAGAATACGCTCGCTCTCAAGAGTTTTGCACAGCAGAAAATGGCACTAAGCATTTGGAACAAGAGATACCCAGATGTGGAGTTGGACATCCCTAGCACTGGTTTACCTCCTTTTTTCTCGCTTTCAAATAATGTATCTTCATCTCTGCTCAGAATCTTAACGTTCTTTTTTTTTACAACAGTTTATTGCCAGGAGAGGAAAAGGAAGATGCAAATTATTTTGAAAGGAGATGGCCAACATAAGGCACATCTGGAATAGAATGACTTGCCAAGGATCTCCAAACAGAAAGAGTTTAGCAATTCTGAGCATAAGGTAGGCAGCTCCACACATACTTTATTTTTCTGTAATTGAAATCTAACCTTTCTTTCTCCCCTATATTTTCCACTTAGGCCACCCTAAAAGCCATATTTCTTCTGTTCTATCTACTTATGAGGTTTATTTTTCTTCCAAAAATAAGACATGAGATGACAGGACCATCTATAAGATTACAAATCTGTCTTGGAATTAGAATGGGAGCAACTCCTTATGCCAAATGTATTTACAGTCATCATTTATCACGAGTGTCAGTATGGTTAAAAAAAAAACGTGATGCACAAAACTGTGATGTCCCTGGTCTAAAATTAAGAAACTAATTGAGCAAATGTGACCAAGGAGAGCAGCATGGGTAAGGGGTGCAATTAAAGAAATAATAAGCTAGAGAGGTGCTTGAGAAGTAGAACATGGCCATCAAATTGCAAGGGGGTGGAAGGATTAGAAATAAATCAAGAGTTCTGGATCAAGTAAAATGGGGGCAATGAAAAGCACAAGCAAGCTTCCAGCTCCACAGCTAAAGCAAGATTCACTTCAATTAAGCAAGGTGAGAATTGTGAGTCCAGGCATGCCCTAATTTTCTTAAGATTCTAATTGAGACCCACATCCTAGCTCCAAAGCCACTTTTACTTGAAAACCCTCATGTAGGTTAAAATAATTCATTACACTTCAGTTAGTCATTGACCTACAAATGCATTTACTTGGTAATTGTTCCTGGTCCACTTAACTTAATCATTTGGTTGTATCTCTATGCTTCAGAAGAGTACACCTACTGGGTTATGAGTTTTACCATCTTTTACAACCAAAAAAAAAAAAACAAAACTTTTTTTCTGTGTAATTGACATACAATAAACTGTGCATA
>NW_006779487.1:0-597 GCF_000442215.2 Lipotes vexillifer | reverse complement strand
GCCTGCGCGTCCGGAGCCTGTGCTCTGCAGCGGGAGAGGCCACAACAGTGAGAGGCCCACGTATTGCAAAAAATATATATAATAATAATAAGATTGCCATAAAAATTCAAAGATATATGACAATATTCATATCAAATTGTTAAAAGGCAGATATATAAGTATCACATGTTGGTTATAACTTAGTAATATAGTCTAACATGTATGGAGAAGAACTATCATTGAAATGATATTTTAATGTCATGCCTCTCTGGTAGACTATAAAGATTATTGATAAATCAATTAATGTTTTCTGGCTACGTAAAACACTAACGAAATAAAGGATTTGTCAGTCTACATCTGCTTTTCTAATTTTCTATAGCAGTTATTCACCATAGTTTAGACATAATAATGGATTATAGCAGTCTATGATTCAGAACAGGTAAATGATACAGTGGAGACTCTTATAACACACAATTATATTATACACCTCAAAGATGAGCTTTCTGTCCTCAGTTCTTTATGATTTAAAGATGATGACTTCTCCCTACTAAGGTTGATGGTACTTTCTGGCATCATAAAATTTTTGAACACACCCATTTTTTTTTTTTTTTTTTTTTT
>NW_006779486.1:900624-921289 GCF_000442215.2 Lipotes vexillifer | reverse complement strand
AAAAAAAAAAAAAGTACCAGTCCGCACTGAGGTCATGCTTTGGGCTGTCTGGTCCTCTTGTTTGTCAGTAACCCTAGGCTGGCAGTTGGTTGGAGTCCATGGGCTTGCACTTTCCAACTGGTCATGGAAAGCCTGTCAGCCTGTCCCCTTCCATTACTGCTATCTTTCAGTGGATGTGGCCTATTTATTTATTTATTTATTACTGGCTGAGGTTGGGAACCTAGGTTTAACTAGCTTTTCAGTCTAATGGGGAAGTGGGCTTGAGATGGGTGGCAATGATCAAGCCAGAGCCTTGCTGTGACTCTAGGGCCAGACTAGGGTGAGACAAGTGAGGTACCCAGGGCACAAAGCTTGAGGAGGTATCAGTCTCAGCATCACCCACGTGCAGGGCCAGCGCCTGAGAGGGATGCCTCCTCAAATTTTGCCTTGCTCTAGGGGCCCCCTTTCCTCTCTAGACTGACTTAGTGCCCAGGATTGAGCTTTTGAGATATGGGGAGATGGATCATTTTTACCAGGGATTAAGCTAAATCCCATCTGGTCTAAGTGTATACTAGATTCTGAGGTTTTCCCATTAGTCCAGAAGGGCTGAGCCCAGATGGAGTTGGGAATGTAGCCCATCATGATTCAGAGTTTTGAAAGTCTCTATCTAGGCTAGGAAAATGAAATAGCAGAGACTGGGGGAGGAGAAATAATTCATGTCTCTTGCATTTGCACACGTTGTCATGGCCCTTGGTAAGTGGACAGTGGCAGTTCCTCTGCTTGTGGGAGCATTTGAGTCATATGCTTGCATCCTGTTCTTTTAAGGAGCCTTAGTCTTTTGAGCTCTGACCAGTGGGCCATCTGTTACCGAGTTAAAAATGTTGCTTCTGCAAATTGGCTGCTCTGCCTGCCTGCTCAGCTTCTAGCCCATTGGCAGCAACAGTTTGAGTGTAATTCCATTCGCTCTTTCATTCCTTCCAGGTCCTTCAGTAAAGAATAGCACCTCATGAAATTCTTCCAGCTCACACACTTCTAACCTTTGAGTCAACCTTGAGGGTAGGTCAGAGGGTATAAAAATGGCTCCAAATGCACAGATTAAGCAGCTCTCTGTCTGAACACAGTTAAAGTATTCAATAAAAGGAAAAACTGGAAGCAAAGATTGTTTTGTTTTGTTTCTTCCTTTTGAAATGGTGACCAGCTGGAAACAATCTAAATATCCTAAACAAGGGACGGGCTAAGTCAGTTATGGTACAGCAACCTGAAGGAATGCTATACAGCAATTAAAATAAGAAAATAACCTATGGAAGTATCTTTGTAATGTAGTGTTACACTTTAAAAAAGCAGAATACAAAATTGTATGTTCACTATGTGAAATATGTGAGTGCATGGACAGAAGAAACATGCATATGTAAAACTGGTTGCATGGGGGTGGTGAGTTTATTGGTGACTTTTTTTCTCATTTAAACATGCTTTTTATGATGTTATTTATATAGTGATATTGGCATTCAAAAAATTCCTAAACACTTTGAAAAAAATGAAGCTGATCTGATGAAGGTTGGAGATTTGTGTCATTCAGTGAATGCGTAGACCCCCCTCTGACAGGTTGGAGTGTGGGCTCTGGCTTCTAACTGTCTGCGTTGAGACCCGACTTTGACACTTTCTAGCTACATGACCTTGAGCATATTCTTATCTCACCTGTCAAGTGGAGTTAAGAATCATGTCTATTTCACAGGCAATTGCAAGTCTCCGCTAGTTAGTACATGTATAGTGCTTAGAAAAAAAATTCCTGGCCCAGAGCAGGCACTCAGTAAATATTAGCTCTCGTGATTATATTGTGGATCTAAGCCACATCAACCTGGGCAGAAAGCTTAAGTCAGAGGAATTCCTCTGGCTTGACCATGACCCATACTCATAGGTCTTCTCTGATTTTTTTCCAGGATGCTTCAAGGGTATTTGGCAAGTGAGGGGGTCCTCGCTGCCTCAGCTGGCTGCCAAAAAGGCAACCACACTAGCTGGAGGCCCGCTGCCTCCATGGAGGGGCTGGTTATCCCTCCCAAAGACGGAGGGGCACCCGCTTCTGAAGGTGCAGGGCTGGTGGTCAAGGTGGCAACTACTGCAGATGCCGCAGCTGGTGCCGATTCCTGTGGATGCCCAGAGTCACACGCCAGCTGCCCCATGTCAATCTCCTCTGTGCCCTGCCACCTGTCCTGGGGAGAGCATGGCTCTCCCTTTTCACATGTATACAGACCACTCACCCTCAGTCCATGGGGACAGGGACAAGTCTGAGTGACAACAACACTGTGCTGCTCTTCACACTGTCCATCCTTCCACCACTGAGTCAGGGCCCGAGCTGAAGACTGTGTGTGTCTGGCTGACTCGCCCCTCTTTCCCAGGAGGCCCCAGCTGCCTTCTTGCCACCCGCCTCCCACTCGCCAGCGGGACAAGCCCAGATTTGACTGTATCCTCACGTGAAGACGATTCTGCTCCAGCTGGGACCCCACGCAACGCAAAGCCAGACAGACATCCAACCTGGAGAAAACATTTGGTTTCAGGAATGAGGACAGATGCCCAGACAGCCAAGGGCAGGGATGGCTGGAGTGTGGGGGGCAGGTGCCTGAGGCTGCTGCTGACTGGACACCGAGGCTGGAAGGAGAAGGAAGGACAGGAAAGGCAGCTGCTGGAAAGGAAGAAGGGAGGTCCCTAGCAGATGCTAAGAAAACCCTCAAGCTCATTTGCACAAATCAGCTTCAATCTCCCCAGAGGATCTCCCTCAACCCCTACCACTCCACACCCCCTATTCTTTTCTGGCTTCTAATCTTTACAAAAAAAGAGTGTTTGAGGTTGGCGGGAGGGGCTGTTCACACGTGTGATTGTCTCACATACCTTGCTCTGGAGACAGACCTATTATCTCAAGTAATGCTTCCTTTCCCTTTCACCAGAGTGGGATTAGAAACGGGGACAAGTTTCCTTAATAAAGGGGAGGGGGTGTGTCTGAGGAAACCTGGATGTTGTGAAAAGGGAAAAAGAGACAACGTAAAAAGCCCTGGTGGAAATAAAGTGCTCAACCAGTCCTGTATCCATTAAAGTAATAACATCATTGCATGGCAGGTTTATCACTCCCTTGCAGCTCCTCAGCGTAGGAGCTGTGGCTTTTTTAAAAAATGAGAACAGAGTTGAGAGCTGCTGCTCCAGTGTGGAAGGGCAGGTCTCCCTGTCCCTCCCCTCAGCGATCCTACCTCACCACCCCACCCCCCAACCTTGGACTTCTCCCAGCCTCTAGAACCGTCACTAAAATTCATTTCACTCATTAATTAGATTTCATGGAGTAAGGGATTGGGAGGGGTGCTGGGAAAGGCATTCATATGACCTCTTTCTGTAGAGAGGGGAAATGCTGTTGATAGGGAGGTGGGACAATGGTTGCTATGGAGACATATTCCCAGACATACAGACACACACTCATTTAAATGCCTTTTTTTTTTTTTTTTTTTTTTCCAGCAGGGAAAGGATCCGGTGCCCTATTTTTAGTGTCAGATTTCAGGAAAACAATTCACTTTCGTTTCATCACACACACACTGCTGGGTTTTAAAGTAGGTCACATTTTCTAAACATATCAAGAGCTCAGATCTGTCTTGCTTGAGTAGTGCAAGGTTCCACAGAAGATTTTACTGATTGAGACGAAGATCTCAGACTTGCCTTGGTACAGTTTTCTTTCATCTCTGTTTGACAGGCATTAGAATAGGCAGAATGAATAGCTGTAGGTAAATTTACATTTTAAAGACTAATGCAGAATGTCTGGGCAGTGATAATGGTAAGGGGAGGTATAGAAATTAAAAATGACAAACTGGTCTGTTATCCTGTTATCAGATTATCACTGATTATCATAAAAAATAGTCCTCTAGTGGGAATTCTACATAGCCCATTGGGGAAGAAATAAGTCCTGACTGGTAGCTGTCCAGTTTAAATCTGGGATCTTTGTTCCAGTTTGACTGGGTATGTCAGAATATGTGAATCCAGTGTTTGGGGTTTTATTTCTGCCCCATGCCAAATTGTAATTTTTAAGTGTTTCTGTCTACATTTCTTGCTTTGTGCTCTTCAGCAAATTTCACAACCCCTCTGTGACTAGAATATCCTATTGACTGGAATGAGCACTGGACATTCCCCAGCAGAATTAGCCTGAGGCAAGATTGTGAATTGGCCCATAATTTCCAGCAGCCCTAGACTCACCCACTCCCCTGGATCATCCCAGGACCTTCTGATCCCTAGGTTTGGTTCTTTCTGAGGTGGCAACAAATCCAGAGTAATTTAGGAAGGATTACCCTCTCCTCCCTTGAAACACATTATATATTAAGTGAGTCCTTTTTTTTCTAATGGGGGAGTTATTTTTACACTGGTAGAGACTTCTGACTTCCCTTTCATAGCATGGAGTGGGAAACTTCATGTGTATAGAATCAAAGGTACCCTGTGGTCCACAGCCTTAAAAATAATAGTCTGATAGAAAAAGAAATGAAATCATCAAGATAGAATACTGACAGTGGTATCCTAAGTAGTGGGAGTTCAGCTGACTAATTTTCTCCTTCCTAACTTTTTGTATTTTCTAAACTTAGTTGAGCATACGTTGCCTTATTAATCAGAAAGTAATAAAAAATAAAAACAAAAATGATAAACTCAGGCAGACACTGGCCCCAGGACTCCCAGGCTATGCAGCCAGCTATGCCAAGACCCAGTCCTGCCAACCAGTGGGCCAACAGCTCTTGTACCAGGCAAGGCCTGGCAGCCAACAGGGCCAGGGCCAGCCCCACCTACCAGCATACACACAGTAGTCAGACCGTCCACAACAGAAGGGCACACACACTCCACATAGAGGGGACCCTTAGAGCATATAGCTCTGGTGACCAGAGGGGAGTGTTCCGCTGGGCCCCACAGAACATCAACATAAGACCACTTCTCCAAGATCAGAAAATGTTACCAACCTACACAATACACACAAATAAACACAGAGTATTAGGCAAAATGAGGTGACGAGGGAATATGTTTCAAATGAAGGAACAAGATAAAATTCCAGAAACAGAACTAAATGAAGTGGAAATAAGCAATCCACCTGACAAAGAGTTCAAGGCAATGATCATAAAGATGCTAAATAAGCTGGGGAGAAGAATGGATGGACACAGTGAGAAGTTTAACAAAGAGAAAATATAAAGAAGACCCAAATAAAGCTGAAGAATACAAAAATTGAAATAAAAAATACACTAGAAGGAATAAACAACAGATTAGATGAAACACAGGAAAGGATCAGCAAACTGGAAGACAGAGTAGTGGAAATCACCCAAGCTTTGGACTTTAAAACAAAAACTGTAACAAGAGACAAAGACGGGAGCACAAGCAAGAAGAACTACAATCCTACAGCCTGTGGAACAAAAACCACATTCACAGAAACAGACAAGATGAAAAGACAGAGGGCTATGCTCCAGATGAAGGAACAAGATAAAACCCCAGAAAAATAATTAAATGAAGTGGAGATAGGCAACTTTCCAGAAAAAGATTTCAGAATAATGATAGTGAAGATGATCCAGGACCTCGGAAAAAGAATGGAGGCAAAGATCGAGAAGATGCAAGAAATGCTTAACAAAGACCTAGAAGAATTAAAGAACAAACAAACAGAGATGAACAATACAGAAACTGAAATGAAAAATACACTAGAAGGAATCAATAGCAGAATAACTGAGGCAGAAGAATGGATAAGTGACCTGGAAGACAGAATGGTGGAATTCACTGCTGTGCAACAGAATAAAGAAAAAAGAATGAAAAGAAATGAAGACAGCCTAAGAGACCACTGGGACAACATTAAACGCAACAACATTCACATTATGGGGGTCCCAGAAGGAGAAGAGAGAGAGAAAGGACCGATAAAATATTTGAAGAGATTATAGTCAAAAACTTCCCTAACATGGGAAAGGAAATAGCCACCCAAGTCCAGCAAGCACAGAAACTTCCCTAACATGGGAAAGGAAATAGCCACCCAAGTCCAGCAAGCACAGAAAGTCCCATACAGGATAAACCCAAGGAGAAACAGGCCAAGACACATAGTAATCAAATTGGCAAAAACTAAAGACAAAGAAAAAGTATTGAAAGCAGCAAGGCAAAAATGACAAATAACATACAAGGGAACTCCCATAAGGTTAACAGCTGATTTCTCAGCAGAAACTCTACAAGCCAGAAGGGAGTGGCATGACATTTAAAGTGATGAAAGGGAAGAACCTACAACCAAGATTACTCTACCCAGCAAGGATCTCATTCAGATTCAATGGAGAAATCAAAAGCTTTACAGACAAGCAAAAGCTAAGAGAATTGAGCACCACCAAACCAGCTCTACAACAAGTGCTAAAGGAACTTCTCTAAGTGGGAAACACAAGAGAAGAAAAGGACCTACAAAAACAGACCCAAAACAATTAAGGAAATGGTCATAGGAACATACATATCGATAATTACCTTAAACGTGAATGGATTAAATGCTCCAACCAAAAGACTCAGGCTTGCTGAATGGATACAGAAACAAGACCCATATATATGCTGTCTACAAGAGACCCACTTCAGACCTAGGGACACATTCAGACTGAAAGTGAGGGGACGGAAAAAGATATTTCATGCAAATGGAAATCAAAAGAAAGCTGGAGTAGCAATACTCATATCAGATAAAACAGACTTTAAAATACAGAATGCTACAAGAGACAAGGAAGGACACTACATAATGATCAAGGGATCAATCCAAGAAGAAGATATAACAATTATAAATATGTAAGCTCCCAACGTAGGAGCACCTCAATACATAAGGCGACTACTAACAGCTATAAAAGAGGAAATCGACAGTAACACAATAATACTGGGGGACTTTAACACCTCACTTACACCAATGGACAGATCATCCAATATGAAAATAAATAAGGAAACAGAAGCTTTAACTGACACAATAGACCAGATAGGTTTAATTGATATTTATAGGACATTCCATCCAAAAACAGCAGATTACACTTTGTTCTCCAGTGTCCGTGGAACATTCTTCAGGATAGATCACATCTTGGGTGACAAATCAATTCTCAGTAAATTTAAGAAAATTGAAATCATATCCAGCATCTTTTCTTACCACAATGCTATGAGATTAAAAATGAATTACAGGGGAAAGAAACATAAGAAACACAAACACACGGAGGCTAAACAATACATTACTCAATAAGCAAGAGATCACTGAAGAAATTAAAGAGGAAAGCAAAAAATACCTAGAGAAAAATGACAATGAAAACACGATGATCCACAACCTATGGGATGCAGCAAAAGCTATTCTAAGAGGGAAGTTTACAGTTATACAGGCCTACCTCAAGAAACAAGAAATATCTCAAATAAACAATCTAACTTTACACCTAAAGGAACTAGAGGAAGAAGAACAAACAAAACCCAAAGTTAGCAGAAGGAAAGAAATAGTAAAGATCAGAGCAGAAATAAATGAAATAGAAACAATAGCAAAGATCAATAAAACTAAAAGCTGCTTCTTTGAGAAGAGAAACAAAATTGATAAACCATTAGCCAGACTCATCAAGAAAAAGAGGGAGAAGACTCAAATCAATAAAATTAGAAATGAAAAAGGAGAAGTTACAACAGACACTGCAGAAATACAAAGCATCCTAAGAGACTACTACAAGCAACACTATGTCAATAAAATGGAAAACCTGGAAGAAATGGACAAATTCATAGAAAGGTATAACCTTCAAAGACTGAACCAGGAAGAAATAGAAAATATGAACAAACCAATCACAAGTAATGAAATTGAAACTGTGATTAAAAATCTTCCAACAAAAAAAAGTCCAGGGCCAGATGGCTTCACAGGCGCATTCTATCAAGCATTTAGAGAAGAGCTAACAACTATCCTTCTTAAACTCTTCCAAAAAATTGCAGAGGAAGGAACACTCCCAAACTCATTCTATGAGGCCACCATCACCCTGATAGCAAAACCAGACAAAGATAATACAAAAAAAGAAAATTACGGACCAATATCACTGATGAATACAGATGCAAAAATCCTCAACAAAATACTAGCAAACAGAATCCAACAACACTTTAAAAGGATCACACACCATGATCAAGTGAGATTTATCCCAGGGATGCAAGGATTCCTCAATATGTGCAAATCAATCAATGTGATACGCCATGTTAACAAATTGAAGAATAAAAACCATATGATCATCTCAATAAATGCAGAAAAAGCTTTTGACAAAATTCAACACCCATTTATGATAAAAACTCTCCAGAAAGTGGGCATAGAGGGAACCTACCTCAACATAATAAAGGCCATATATGACAAAACCACAGCCAACATCATTCTCAATGGTGAAAAACTGAAAGCATTTCCTCTAAGATCAGGAACAAGACAAGGATGTCTAGTCTCGCCACTATTATTCAACATAGTTTTGGAAGTCCTAGCTACAGCAATTACAGAAGAAAAAGAAATAAAAGCAATACAAATTGGAAAAGAAGAAGTAAAATTGTCACTGTTTGCAGATGACATGATACTATACATAGAGAATCCTAAAGATGCCACCAGAAAACTACTAGAGCTAATCAATGAATTTGGTAAAGTTGCAGGATACAAAATTAATACACAGAAATCTCTTGCATTCCTACACACTAATGATGAAAAATCTGAGAGAGAAATTAAGGAAACACTCCCATTTACCATTGCAAAAAAAGAATAAAATACCTAGGAATAAACCTACCTAGGGAGACAAAAGACCTGTATGCAGAAAACTATAAGACACTGAGGAAAGAAATTAAAGGTGATACCAACAAATGGAGAGATATACCATGATCTTGGATTGGAAGAATCGATATTGTGAAAATGACTATACTACCCAAAGCAATCTACAGATTCAATGCAATCCCTATCAAATTACCAATGGCATTTTTTACGGAACTAGAACAAAAAATCTTAAAGTTTGTATGGAGACACAATAGACCCCGAATAGCCAAAGCAGTCTTGAGGGAAAAAAATGGAACTGGAGGAATTAGACTCCCTGACTCAGACTATACTATAAAGCTACAGTAATCAAGACAAAATGGTATTGGCACAAAAACAGAAACATAGGTCAAAGGGACAAGATAGAAAACCCAGAGATAAACCCATGCACCCATGGTCAACTAATCTATGACAAAGGAGGCAAGGATATACAATGGAGAAAAGACAGCCTCTTCAATAAGTGGTGCTGGGAAAACTGGACAGCTACACAAAATAGAATGAAATTAGAACACTCCCTCTCCTTGACAGCATACACAAAATTAAACTCAAAATGGATTAGAGACCTAAATGTAAGACTGGACACTATAAAACTCTTAGAGGAAAACACATGAAGAACACTCTTTGACATAAATCACAGCAAGATCCTTTTTGACCCACCTCCTAGAGTAATGGAAATAAAAACAAAAATAAACAAATGGGACCTAATGAAATTTCAAAGCTTTTGCACAGCAAAGGAAACCATAAACAAGACGAAAATACAACCCTTAGAATGGGAGAAAATATTTGCAAATGAATCAATGGACAAAGGATTAATCTCCAAAATATATAAACAGCTCATGCAGCTCAATATTAAAAAAACAAGCAACCTAATCCAAAAATAAGCAGAAGACCTAAATAGACATTTCTCCAAAGAAGACATACAGATGGCCAAGAAGCCCATGAAAAGCTGCTCATCACTAATTTTTAGAGAAATGCAAATTAAAACTACAATGAGGTATCACCTCACACCAGTTAGAATGGGCATCATCAGAAAATCTACAAACAGTAAATGCTGGAGAGGGTGTGGAGAAAAGGGAACCCTCTTGCCCTGGTGGTGGGAATGTAAATTGTTACAGCCACTATGGAGAACAGTATGGAGGTTCCTTAAAAACCTAAAACAAATTACCATATGATCCAGCAATCTGACTACTGGATATATACCCAGAGAGAACCATAATTCAAAAAGATACATGCACCCCAATGTCCACTGCAGCACTATTTACAATAGCCAGGTCATGGAAGCAACCTAAATGCCCGTTGACAGACGAATGTTTAAAGAAGATGTGGTACATATATACAATGGAATATTACTCAGCCATAAAAAGGAACGAAATTGGGTCTTTTGTTGAGACGTGGATGGGTCTAGAGACTGTCATACAGATTGAAGTAAGTGAGAAAGAGAAAAACAAATATTGTATATTAATGCATATATGTGGAACCTAGAAAATGGTACAGATGAACTCGTTTGCAGGGCAGAAATTGAGACACAGATGTAGAGAACAAATGTATGGACACCAAGCGGGGAAAGCAGTGGGGTGGTGGGGGTGGTGGTGTGATGAGTTGGGTTATTGGGATTGACATGTATACACTGATGTGTATAAAAGTGATGACTAATAAGAACCTGGTGTATAAAAAAATAAATAAAATGAAATTGAAACCTAAAAAAGAGAAAAAAAGAGACAAAGAAGGACATTACATAATGATAAGAGGATCAATCCAGCAAGAAGATATAACAATTGAGAATATATATGTGCACAACATAGGAGCACCTAAAGACATAAAGCAAATATTAACAAACATTAAAGAGATAAATTGACAGTAATGCAATAACAGTAGGGGACTTTAACACTCCACTTACATCAATGAACACATCATCGAGAATATCAATAAAGGAAACACTCTCCTTTGATGACACATTAGATCATATGAATACCTATATGAATTCCACCAAACATTTAAAGAAGAGTTAACACCTATCCTTCTCAAACTATTCCAAAAAATTGAAGAGGAAGGAACACTTCCAAACTTATCCTATGAGGCCAGCAACACCCTGATACCAAAACCAGACAAAGATACCACAAAAAAAAGAAAATTACAGGCCAATATTACTGATGAACATATATGTAAAATTCTTCAACAAAATATTGGCAAACTGAATTCAACAACACATTAAAAGGATCGTATGCCATGACCAAGTGGGATTTATCCCAGGGATGCAAGGATAGTTCAATATTTGCAAATTAATCACTGTGATGCACCACATTAACAAATTGAAGAATAAAAATCATATGATTATCTCAACAAATGCAGGAAAAGGTTTTGACAAAAGTCAGTATCCACTTATGATAAAAACTCTCAACAAAGTAGGTATACAGGGAACATACCTCAACATAATAAAGACCATATATGACAGGCCTGTAGCTAACATCATATTCAACAATGAAACGCTGAAAGCATTCCCTCAAAGATCAGGAACAAGACAAGGATGCCCACTCTCACCATTTTTTTTTCAACATAGTATCAAAAGCCCTAGCCACAGCACTCAGACAAGAAAATGAAGTAAAAGGAATCCAAATTGGAAAGGAAGTTGTAAAAGTGTCACTGTTTGCAGATGACATGATACCATATATAAAATAGTAAAGATGCTACTAAAAAACTATTAGAACTAATAAATGAATTCAGTAAAATTTCTGGATACAAAATCAATATACAGAAATCTGTTATGTTTTATACACTAACAATGAACTACCAGAAAAGAAATTAAGAAAACAATCCCATTTACAGTTGCATCAAAAATAATAAAATACCTAGGAATATATCTAACTAAGGAGGTAAAGGTCCTGAACTCGGAAAGCTATAAGACACTGATGAAAGAAATTAAAGATGACACAAACAATTGGAAAGATATACCATGCTCATGGATTGGAAGAATTAATATTGTTAAAATGACCATACTATCCAAGGCAATCTACAGATTCAGTGCAATCCCTATCAAAATACCGATGGCATCTTAACACAGAACTAGAACAAATAATTCTAAAATTTTTGTGGAAACACAAAAGATCCTGACTAGCCAAAACAAACTTGAGAAAGAACAAAGCAGGAGGTATCACACTCCCTGATTTCAAACAATACCACAGAGCTACAATAATCAAAAGTGTATGGTACTGGCACAAAGATACATAGTTCAGTGGAACAGAATGGAGAGCCCAGAAATGAACCCACACTTACATGTGGACTAATTAGTCTACAACAAAGAAGTCAAGAATAGACAATGGGGTAAAGACAACCTCTTCAATAAATGGTGTTGGGAAAACTGGACAGTTACATGCAAAAGAATCAGACTGAACTACTTTCTCACCCAACATAAAAAAACTAATTCAAAATGGATTACAGACTTAAATATGAGACCTGAAACCACAAAACTCAGAAAGAAACATAGGTAGTACACTCTTTGACATTAGTCTTAGCAATATTTTTTTGAATCTGTCTCCTTAGGCAAGGGCAACAAAAGCAAAAATAAGCAAATGAAACTACATCAAACTAAAAAGCTTTTGAGCAGCATGGGAAATTATCAACAAAACAAAAAGGCAGCCTCCTAAAAGGAAAAGACATTTGTCAATGGTATATCTATTAAAGGTTTTATATCCAAAATGTACAAAAACTCATAAAACTCAACATCAAAAAAAAAAAAAGAACAAAAGAAAAAGAACTTGATTAAAAATGAGCAGAGGAACAGAAAAGTCATTTTTCCAAAGAAGACATACAGATGGCCGACAGGCTTATAAGATACTCAACATCATTAATCATCAGGGAAATGCAAATCAAAACCACAATGAGATATCACCTCACACCTGTCATAATAGCTATCATCAAAAGGACAACAAATAGCAAGTGTTGGCAAGGATGTGGAGAAGAGGAAACCCTCGTGCACATGCACTGCTGGTGGGAATGTAAATTGGTACAGCCACTATGGAGAACAATAGGGAAGTGCCTCAAAAAATTAAAAATAGAACTACCGTATGATCCAGCAATCCCAATTCTGGGTATTTTTCCAAAGGGAAAAAAACCACTAATTTGAAAAACCACCCCTATGTTCATTGCAGCATTATTTACAATAGCCAATATAAAAGCAACATATGTATCCACTGATAGATGAATGGATAAAGAAGATGTGGTATATATAAATACAATGAAATATTACTCAGCCATAAAAAGGAATGAAATCTTGCCATTTGTAACAATGTGGGTGGATGTAGAGGGTATTATGCTAAGTGAAATAAGTCAGAAAAAGACAAGTACCATAAGGTTTCACTTATATGTGGAATCTAAAAAAACAAAACTAATGAACAAACATACCATAACAAAACAGAAACAGACTCATAGATACAGAGAACAAACAGGTGGCTGCCAGAGGGGAGCGGGTTGGAGAGATGAGTGAAATAAGTGAGCGAGATTTGGAAGTACCAACTTCCAGTTACAAAATAAATGTTATGGGGATGAATTGTACACCATGGGGAATATAGTCAATAATATTATAATAACTTTGTATGGGGACAGATAGTAACTAGATTTATTATGGTGATCATTTGTAATGTATAGAAACATCAAATCACTATGTTGTGCACCTGGGGGAAAATGATGTAACATTATTATTACAAAATGTAATATAATGAATATTATTTAGAGACAGGAAGGTAGTGCCAATGTAATAAACTAAACTGGTTTCTTTGCGGGGTGGGAGGGGATGATAAGAAACTGCTGGTTTTCACAACATCCTTTGTAAAACCATGAAACTCTTTAGTCTATCTTCATGTATAACTTTGATAAAAATAAAGAAAAATATTTTTAATAATGATAACCTCATATTAAATGACATATGCTAATTACTATGCTATGTGCTAATTGTTCTTTTGTGTATAATTCACACACCACACTCTGAGATAGGTATTATGATCCTCATTTAACTGAAGAGGAAACTGACAAGGAGAGAGTTTGCCCCTGGTGACACAACTTGCAGGGCGCCAAGAGAGGATCCAAACCCAGATCTGTCCAAATTAAGACCTACGGCTTCCCTGGTGGCGCAGTGGTTGAGAGTCCGCTTGCCGATGCAGGGGACATGGGTTCGTGCCCCGGTTCGGGAAGATCCCACATGCCGCGGAGCGGCTGGGCCCGTGAGCCATGGCCACTGAGCCTGCGCGTCCGGAGCCTGTGCTCCGCAACGGGAGAGGCCACAACAGTGAGAGGCCTGCGTACCGCACAAAAACCCAAAAAACAGAAAACAAAACAAATTAAGACCTAAGTTCTAACATCCTAAGCACATGCTCCTAAATAAGTACAGCTACCATTTAGTAAACACTTATTAAATGCCAAACATTTTATGTGTGTGTGTGTGTGTGTGTGTGTATATATGTGTGTGTGTGTATATATATATATACACACACATTATAAAATTATTATGCACATTATATACATATATATGTATATACATATATGTATATTTGTATATATAGTCATATCTGTACAACAGGTAGTTTTGTTTTTTAATTTGTATTCTACAGTTAAGAAAACTGAGGTTCAGGAAGGTGAAGTAATTTTCCCAAAGTCATAGAGGTAGTAAATAACGGGAGTAGGGGATATTTGAACCCAGGTTTGTGCAAAGCTCATAGTAGCTCCCAGGGGCTGTGGGGTCAGATTGGGGGATTGAGGGAAGCTAATCTCTCAATTAGGGAACGGACATTATCTAATAGAGATGTCCTATCGTCAAACATACAAAACTCTATTCATTGAAAACTCCGAGTTTTGACTACCTAGCAAAATGTATTTTCTTGCTATGTAGATTTCAGGTAGGCTCCATCAACACTCTTCACAGGAAAAGGTCCTAATCTATAGGAGCCCCAGCCTACTCACGGTAATGGCTGCTTTGTTTATAAAGACAGCCTCAGGTGGTCAGGGACCCCGAATCTCTGGGGTACCAGCCTGGAGAGTTGCATGAAATGAAAGTTCATTTCTTTTGTAGTAGCATGATTAAATTCTTAGGTTTATTTTTGGTAGCAATTTTGCTTATCTCAGCTAAAATATAAATTGGTACCAGGATTTGGGGTTGGAGGGTAGGGTTAAAAAATCATTACAAAATCCTAAAATCCTTAAGCAGCAGGAAGAGTAGGAAACGAAAACTAAATCTATCCAATTTTTAAGATGTTAGGAAAAGTGGTAAGGGATGTGTTTTCTGCCTTTGGCCTGCCATCTAAATTGACCAGCAGTCCAGTGGTTTGGGAACTTAAAAGTGAAAAAATCAACTCATCTGATGCCTCCCAAAGACACATTTATAGGCAGTGGCTCTAAAGCTGCAGTAAGTTCCATTCAGGTAAGTGCCAGTAAAAGTTCTCTGCCAGACAGTGGTGATAGCTTAGCTGTTAATATCCAATTAAAAGTGTTGCTTCCTTTCCAAAATTTACAGTTTCAAATAGCCTCAACTAACTGCCATTAAACTCGGGGAGGAGTGGGCAGAGGACAAAGGTCTACAATTCAAAGACCTTAGTCTTCAGGTTTGAAAACTATTTTTAGACAAGATCTTTGGCTGTTGTTACTTGTACATGGAACTAATAAAAGGCACGTGGACGAGATGCCTACTGAGTTTTTGAGGGAATTGGATTGCTGAAGACACCATAAGCCTAACCTCCAAAAGACTGTGACTATCCAATGTCTAAAGCAGCCCTTGTGCTTCCAAATCTTCATCCGCAGGAAATAGGCTCTGAAAGCCATGCAGCCCTCTAAGGGCACACTCACTGCTTCCTGCCCTAGCTATGGCCATGGAGGGTAATGGACACAAAAGTACCTCCCAGAGGACAGTTGGCTGACCTCTTCTGATTCAGAAGACAGTCTCCTCTATTCTTGCTCAGCAGGATTTGAGCATTGTTTTAGACTGTGATTTCTGAGGGTTTCCCATTTTCTGAATGGCGGTTTAAATTACGGTTCTCCTACTCTCACTCTGCTTTATATGTAGTGTGGTAGGGGGCAGATAAGTAGTCTTTTAGTTTGTGGTTTGCAAGATCCTATAACATCACATCTGGACTCAAACAGGGTGACTACATATCACCCAAAGATCTTGATTTTGAGCTGGAGACAGTCCCAAGATAAGATTTGGGTGTTCCTTCTTTTGGGGACAAAGTGTGTCCTATGAGGGGAAAGAAGGATGCACATATACTTTTAGGAGGTCAAAGGGGTAAACTATGGTAGAGACTGCTTAATTGTCCCAAAGCATTAGTTTTCTTCAACTTTATAGCATTAGAACCCTTAATATTTAGCCAGGGGAGGAGATGTTCTCTTCTCTTTGTCTTTGTCTTCTTTCTCCTGGCTGGAATGGGGATGTGAGGGCTGGAGCTAAAGCAGCCATCTTGGATCATGAGATGATTTGAGAACTGGAGATTATGCAAGGCAGAAGATTAAGGAAAAAGAATCTGAGTCCCTGATACTGTGGAGCACTTTACAATCTGTGAACTACTTACCCAACTTTATATGAAAGAGAAATAAACTTCTGCTGAAGACCAAAAATGGTTCAGAGAGGCCATGAATTGAAGTAAATATAATGCCACCTTATACTATGATACATAAGTTAGAGGAGGATCCCATGCTCAGGGTGTTCATATTCTGTTATACCACAATTTACAACATCATCAGTATCTCCAGGAGACACTAATACAGGTATCCCCTGGTCTCAAAAATTCTCTTTACACCACATTACTTTTAAGAAAGACCTACATTAGTACCTGTTTTCACTAACCAAAAGAAATCTGAAAAGGATTTTTGCTTTTATGAAAAGTTATTTTGCGGTGAGCTGTTTTAGAGGCAGAGTGCACCTGTAGCAGCAAGAGTGGTGCCACCAAGCTCCTTCCCTGGGAATTATGCTCAGCATCTCAGCATCAAGCCACCATGGATGTAAACTGTGTTTGTGAGCATCTGTGCTGTATCTCAACTCATTTTGTGCATCCATTAGCAAGATGTGTCGTAAAGTAATTTTTGCTTCACACCATTTTGACTTAGGAAGGCTTCTAAGAACTCTCTACTTTCAGATAGTAGGGGAGAACTGTACCTATCCCTCTGTATTGAGACACTGGAGCTTCGGAAACCAGATTCATTTACTTCTCTGGGTTTTAGCCAGAGAGCTTGTCTGCAAAGCCCCCTTTTTAGACAACTGTCTGCCAGGTTGGTTTAGGAAAAATTGCCCAAATGGCAAAGAATATCTGTGGCTATGGAAAATGACTGAACTATTCCAAACTGTTTAAAAAGTAAATCCATTCTTAATATCCCAACAACTGTTTAAATTTTGTTCCATCTAGTTTGGGATAAATCTATTTTTACTTCTTAACTCCTAATATCTCCATTGACTTCAGTTTTTGTGTGGAAATTTTAATATTTGATTTCTTCCAAATTCTATTTTATTAATTTGATGCAGTTGCAAACTCCTCTGATGTCACATCATTATTTAATCACTTCAGTATAACATTGATTCAATGATTTTGCTATTGGTTACCTAAATATTATTAGTTCCCTTCCATTTCCTCTCTTATACAATAATAGTGCTTCTTTTCAAAACTGCTTTGAAATTACTAAGAGGAAAGAGCTACATCAAGATAAAGTGCTGTGTTGTTCTTCCCTTGGAAATATGCCTAGCTCAAATTTGAACTTGGGGTATAAATTGTAAAAGATTCTGCCAAGAGTACTCCAGTTCTGATATGCAGTGTTAGATGAAATTCTGCTTCCAAGCCATGTCACTGTGCAACTTGAGAGAGATGGGAAAGGAGAGTTAGGCAGCAGAAGGACGAGTTTTATTCTATTGTGCAGAAATGGAAGTTGAGTTCCATTTTCCCCCCTCTCTCTCCTTTCCTTCCCCCTCCTTCCCTTCCTCATTTCCTTCTTTCTAAAGCTTCTAATTTCTTCCCTCCCACCATCTCCCCTCCCTTCATGCCTTCCTTCCTCCCACAAATACTTATTGAACCCTGTGGCAGCTAATCTTCAGAGATGTTGATGAACTCGGAGAGCTCATGTGTAGGCACTCAGGACCACAGACACAGCTGAACTCCTAACCAGCAGCCAGCATCACGTGTCAGTCATGTCTTTCAGATGACACCAGCCCCAGATGCCATTTGACTGCAAACGTGAAAGATTCCCACTGAAGAACCACCCAGCTGAGCCCAGTCAGCCCATGGGATAGTGAGATTATAATGAACTGTTGTTTTAAGTCACTACATTTTAGGATGGTTTATGATGCATCAATAGATCATTGAAATGAGATTTACCATAAGCCGGGTACTGTTCTAGAATATGGAGGTGAACAAAACAAATAAAAATCTGTCCCCTCATGAATCCACAGGCTACTGGGAGAGATAGGCAATGAAAAAGATCAATATACAAATAATAATAAAATCCAATAAGAGAAAATAATGTAGTAAAGGAGAGTATGAAGTATGGGGGGATAGGAAGGTTTGATTTGGGTTGCCAGGGAAGGCTCACTGAGGAAATGATTTCTGAGTCATGAACTAAGAGGAGGGGGGAGTAACTATGTGGCTTCCTGGGAAAGAGTGTCCCGTGGAGCCAACATCACTGCAAAGGCCCTGAAGTGGGAGCGTGTCTGGGAAAGTCAAGAACCATAGAGGCAAGAGTAGCTGGCACAGAGTGAACCAGGGCAAAGTGGCTGGTGATGAGGTTAAAGAGGGTGGGTGGTACACAACATGCAGGAGAAACATGATGGTGGCTTGGATCTGGGTGGTGGCCATGGTAAATGATGAGGAAGAGGTTGAATTCTGGGTTATTTTGAAAGTATATGTGATGATGGACTGAATCTGGGTTGGGAGAGAAAGAGAGGAATCAAGCATGATACCAAGGTCTGAGCCACTGGAAAATGAAGATACTATGAATTGAGATGGAGGATACTATGGAAGGAGCTGTCTAAGGGAGAATATTTGGTGCCCTTTATTAATTTCCTAATTTTTGCCCACCCTCCCTCCCTTCCTTTCCCCCTTCCTTCCCTCCTTCCTTTATTCCTTCCTATTGAAGTGGGATGTCTCTCTACCTAGTTTGAGATGCAAATAATGTGCCCAGTCAGTTCCCAGAGCACCTCACTCCGTATACTGGCAATAGCAGGAAGTCCAAAGGGAGAAACCAGTCTTTCCCCCTACAAATCTGTAGCCACCATTTTAAGTCTAGGGATCTCAGAGTGTAAACAAGTGTCCAGTCCAGTCTGGGCCTCTCTTAGTATGCTCTCTGGGCAGAGAGATGCTGGCAGCTGTGTAGAGCTTGGCCAACATGAGTCATATTCAAAACATGGAAGGTGTGCAAAGTCCTTTCCTCTCGTATCAGCCACTGGTTCTAGGATGGCCTGCCTTGTCTTGCAAAAGCATCTTTCCGAGGGCTAGCCCACTCACCAGAGTTATGCTCAGTGATGGATACTTTCAACCAAACTGCCAGGACTGCTCAGAAGAGAGATCCTGGGGTCCCTCATTCTGTTGCTTCCCCAAGAGATAGTAGTCATCTCATGGACACACAACAGCAGAGATTTGGGCTAGGGAGCGATATTTCCACATGGTGACTTTGCAACTTGGTAGAAGAAAAGTTGGACCAGTGGTTGAGTCTCTCTGATGGAAGGTAAGAATTTCAGAAATTTGAAGCAATTCCAGAATCATTCAAGCCTGGAGAATAGTGGTAGTACCTGAGCCTGCTGCTCTGGATCCTCCAGTGTGTGCTCTCTGAGTGTGCTCAGTCATGAGGACCTCATGTGCTTCAGCCAGTAAAGACAGAATGAATGAATAAGTCTCGGGCTTCCCTGGTGGCGCAGTGGTTGAGAGTCCGCCTGCCGATGCAGGGGACACGGGTTCGTGCCCCGGTCTGGGAAGATCCCACATGCCGCGGAGCGGCTGCGCCCGTGAGCCACGGCCGCTGAGCCTGCGCGTCCGGAGCCTGTTGCTCCGCAACAGGAGAGGCCAAAACAGTGAGAGGCCCGCGTACCGCAAAACAAAAAACAATAAGTCTCAAGAGTTACAGTCAGGGGTGTGCTGCTAAATGTTTAACAACGGCTCCCTCAGGGGGTGGGGTATGGGAAGAAGCATTGATTAATAGAGTTTGCCAACTCGCATGGTATAAATACTCTCACCATGACTGATTTCAAGCTACCCATGTGACATCACTGAATGCAGAGCTGGGAATGCACAGTAGCTCACCGTTATGTACAAAATTCCCACCATACAGCTACAATGGATGTAAATAACCTCCAGAGCATAGGTAATAGTAAAATGTGAGAAAATAATTAGTAAGTGATGAGTTTTGAGAATTTATTATCTTTGTTTTTAATATAATTAATTAAAAGTTTACATAATTTAATAGTTAATAATGGCTGTATTTAACAACTGGTTGGAAAATTAACCATCAATTCTGTCAGTTCCAAAACACCAC
Source organism: Lipotes vexillifer (assembly GCF_000442215.2). Taxonomy (NCBI): domain Eukaryota; kingdom Metazoa; phylum Chordata; class Mammalia; order Artiodactyla; family Lipotidae; genus Lipotes; species Lipotes vexillifer. Next base: position 901,041 of record NW_006779486.1, on the reverse strand, counting down.
TGGTTTCCAGCTCTTGCCAGCCAACTCTTTTGTATACACACACACACACACACACACAGAGCCACTTCCCTGGTGTCAAGCTGGCACCAGCTAAATTTAGGACCGGTGCCAGCCTTTGTCACCTGGTGGACCCATCTGACTTCATGAGGATCTGGACATCTGGTAAGGCTTTCTACCAAGCGCTAGGAATGCCAGTTGCTCTCTTGCCTCCTGGGAACTTTATTGCCCAGTCTCTGAGTCATGCCACCATGTGATACATTCCTGACTTTGAACCTCAGGGATCAGGGACTTAAACTTTAATCCTTCCCCTCCCAGAAGGCATTGAACTCTCAGGTAAACAGGTCCTCTACTTCCAGAAGGTCCAAATCTGCATATGAAAGAATGGGGAAGGTTTTTACCAGGAAGGAGGTAAGAGAA
>NW_006779486.1:899042-900614 GCF_000442215.2 Lipotes vexillifer | reverse complement strand
GGGAACCAACCTACTAAAACTTCTCCCAGGACAAAGTTTGTCCTACATTTATACAACTAAGGGAGATTGTGAGTGACTTGTCACTGAGCAAGGAGTATCTGCTTCAGGACAAGTCTTCTAGAAGACAATGGGTCCAACACTCCTACATTTATGGAAGCAAATGCAGGAAGCCACTTAGAGGTTCTTCACAGAACAAGGAAGACACACACTTCAGTGCAATTTTCTGTCCTTGACTATAGAGAGAAGCAGCTCCTACTGCAGAAAAAGGAAAAGTTTAATCTCATGACTACTTTTGGACAAATACTCTCTTCACTATCAACATGAGAACTCCTTTATCAAGTTACCCCAAAAAGCCTGTTGTGATTTTTATTGCAATTAAACCCCCCCCCCCCCCCCCACCCCTGCTTTTTGTCTTCTCCCCTCCACCACTTCCTTCCTTCTCTAAACATTTACTTAATGCCTTTCTCAATGCATGCTACCAGATACTAGGAATGCCAAGAGGGGTAAGAGGAGAATCCATTCTTGTCCCCCTTTCAATTCTTTCTCTACAAATCTGCCCAAGTGCTCTTTTAAAAATGCAAATCAAAAGGTAACGCAGCTCTTTTCCTTCTCATTTGTATTCCATTCCCTTCCCATCCCTTCTCTTCTTTTCTCTTCCTGTCTTTGGAAAATATTTATTGGCTTCCTTCCTTTCTTTCTTTACCAAAAAGTCTGAATGAGGTAGGTAGCCAGTTTGGAAGATGCAAGCTGGAGAAGGGATGAGGCAGGGGCCATGATCCAGTGGGGATAGAAATTGGCTACATAGAGGTATATTGAGGTGGTGGGAACAGGGTTACCACTGTTGGAGAGGAAGAGGCACAAATAAGGCAAGGGGGAAACAAAATTAAACCTCACGCTGTTGGATTAAAACCAGAGCTATCAGCATGAATTATGGTTTAGGTACATAGACAGATCAATAGACAGATGAAAAGAGATGTAAATGTATGTGTATATACATACACATATATATTTTCTAGCTCTATCCAGTGAAAGAACCTAAGATGACTGACACCCCAAGTAGCAACAAGTATACTTAGTGCTCAGATCTTGGTTCTCAACACCACTCCCCACACAAGGAACCTTGGTTTCCTTAGACAAATGGCTGATTCCAGGGCTGGGGCTGGGAAAGAACAAGATGGCCCTGAAACATCTTGTACCAGAATGAAAGGAATTTCTCCAAGAATGATGAGCACATGTCAAAAAGATACAGAAACAATCTTGAAGAGGCTTCTATTGACCAAATCTGGGACACTTTGAGGATCAAAATGAATAATGGTAACTCATTGAATAAAATAGAAGCCTATGAGTCCCTATAGATAGTCATAGAAATGAACAAATAAATGTGAAGAAATTATTTCTTACAGTGGAAAGTCAACCAATAAATGCAGAAGAAATAATCGTATTAGAAAGTCACCATTTGGCAATCATCAGTGTAATAATTTAGGCAAGAAACATCGATGCCTGGTGGTGAATATTGGTAACATTGGGGTGAGGAAAGGGCCAAGGGTACACCCTTTATCTCCTGGGCATTCC
>NW_006779486.1:895444-899032 GCF_000442215.2 Lipotes vexillifer | reverse complement strand
AAAAGCAAAATCCTGAATCAGTGTGGGTGGCAGTGATCAGGCAAGGGTCCCTCAGAATTGCACCTGCATAACTGGCCCGGTTGCACACCTCTCTCTGTCTCCTGGGCTTTGTTTCTTTCCTTATGGCTTATGACCTTTCTAATTCATAAGCTTGAACTAAATTTTATGGAAAGATTTAAAAAATTGTTCCTTGGAATTAAGCACCATATTGTAATACCTTTTAATAGAATAATGATAAAATAACAGCTAACATTTGTTTCACATGTGTTCTCCCATTTAATCCTGACAACAATCCTTCCAGGGAGGACTATTTTCATCCATACTCTCCACATGAGGACACTTGGGCCCAAAGACATGAAATAATAACTTAGTGAGAAAAAAGAGCTGGCTTACAAATGCTGATAATGTGACTCAAGGAGTAGGGGTGAGGGACTTGCCCGACAGACCCCACAAAGATCAAGTTTAAGCAATTAACGTTAGCATTGACCTGCCAATAAAACTCATGATCATGCAGCTATGGGTACTAGTTTTCCAGCCACATTCACATCTTCGAATGTGAGTTTTTTCTCCTGCCCACACTTAGAGTGCCTATGATGGCCTAAATTGAGGGTGTGGTTAGAAGCAGAAAACTATGGTGAGGGGGCCAGCGGGAAAGGTTAGTCCAGGTGCAGGCAATAAGGCATGTATTAGTCGGTAGAGAGTTTAAAAGTAATAATAAGACCAAGTAAAAACCATCTGGTTTGTATTGTCGCCATGCACCATGGCAGTTCTAAATAATGTCACTGACAAAATGCTCCTCCCAGACAAGGGCTGACTCTTTTACCCTCCACCACGTTGGAATGCCACTGGCTGGATGAGATGCATCTTACTCAATAGTAATCTTTATCCAGTTTTGATTTCCCAGAATTTGTAGCGCCTCAGTAGAATAGATGCTCAATAAATATTACACTAAAAAAAAAAGTCACCTTAAACTTAGATATTTGTGTGGCCCGTTAAAACTGGGCTGGAGTCCCCCAAAGACTTGCCTGGGTGTCACCTATCACAAAGGAAACTTGAGGCAACACAGGCCCACTTTGTTAAAACACTGAGGAAAAATTGAAGCAATCACCCAAGATCTGTAGGCGAAGTTGGAGCTTTGCCTGAATGATACAGACAGCTGCCTTCATTTTTTACTCTGCATTGGCAGTGGTTATCAGACACGCCACCAGGTGGTTTTATTTATATATTTTATTTCCCTGTTTTGGAAAACCAGCGAAAATCACCTCATAATTCAGAATATTAAGGATCCATTATTTCTAGCTGGGCTCGATACCCTAAGGGAAACTAAGTGCTTAGGAAACCCTCCTGCTACTGCACAGACACCCTCCAAACTCTCAAATTACCCAAACCAGCTCATAATTAGGACCAGCTGGCAGGATGAGAGATGAGGCCCCTGCACCAAGCCAGGAATCATGTTACACATTTCATCCCTAGAAAGGAGCTCATCTCGTTCCATTAAGGGTTAAGATGTGGGAGGTCAAAAGAATAGTGCTTAGGAGCTGGGACTTAAGTTGTCTAAACAGACCCTGAAAGCAAAGGGTGCTCAGACTAGCAACTACAGCTCTTCCATTTGTCTAAAGCATGTGTGAAATAATCGAGTTGACTGTGCAGGGCTATAGCATCAGCTGAATTTCACTTGTTTTCCCAGAATTAGTGTAATTGATTTCTAAACAGCTCAATAGCTTTCCTTTTCCCCAACTTATTGCCACTCAGCTTGCAAGTACAGACCTTCCCTTCTGCAAACCAGGAGCAGGGAGGATTTTAAATGAGTGATGTCACAGCTGGTATCTCCTAATCGCAAGTGTTTCTTGAGATCTGCTTTCTCAATAGGCTAGCAGCACCTGGACTCTGCACCACCCCACCTCACTCTAACTTGAGCCAGAGTTACAGCTCTGCTCTTGGAGAGCAGCTCATGAGGCATGTCCTCCCAGCCTTGGCACTGGGTCTTCCAGGCTGCACTGGGAATCTGGAGGAAACGAAAACAAGCTCTTGGAGTGAGTGCACGCTTTTTCAGCAGTCAAGTGGCAGTAGTGACCGTTAGTGGCTGGAGGCCGTGGTGCTGATGGCACTGTCCCAGCTGAGTGGTTTTCAGTGGTGTGACCTTGGCTGTCCTCTCTGGTGCTAGTTTCCTTCGGTTCTTGCTTGTTGGCCAGCCAGATTCTCCAGGCTTCCTGTCTATTCTGTTAACTACCTGATGGCTTTCCAATAATTTTTTTTTTCTGCTTAACAGAGTCAATTTCTGGTGTCAGAAACCAAGAATCCTGACTGGTATAGCATCTGTCCCCCTTCAAGACTTAGGAGACTGATGCCAGCACTGAAGGGGGAAAAGGGGAGATCAAAGAAAACAGGAGAATCAGAATAAAGAAAGGGAGTTAGGCAGCAGAAAAGGCTGAGGCCATTGTGCGAATGTCGGGGGAAGGAAGGGGAAGAAAGTCACAGAAGAGGGGAAAATGGGGGGTAGAGAAAGTAAAGGAATTGGCAGGTGAGGCGGAACAGCCTAGAAGGGGTCATTCACCTTGCTAATGCTTGTAATAGGAGCCTTGAAGGAAATTGCCAAGTGGACTCCTGGAGGTATTTCTACATTTCTTTTTCTGGCAGACAATGTGGTTTAGATGATTTTGTGTGACTGTTTCAGGAACAACAGTTCCTTGATTTGGATTTGCTTCTGGAGATAAGTGAAGGTGTTAGCTTTTACCTCAGACATTTATCATATGAGCTGCATGCTTGGAAGCACACAGATACGTGGGCATGCATATGCATACTGTGATATGATAAATATATGCATGAGAAAAATGGGTCTTGGGCTAGTTATATGGGTGGGGGAATTTTATGTAACAAGCCTATTGAATATCTCAAAGGGAAAACATTACTTACTATGCCATATTAGCATATCATTCGTCTTACTGGGAAGACAGAATGAAGAATATTGAACAATTAATAGAAGTCATAGGAAAAATTATGATTAAGTGCCATCTGCTGGCTTCTGTGAGTTTTATTTTTTATGCAGCTTCAAGCCTGTCCTCATAATCATCAAATGTCTTGCTGAGGGTGAACTCACTCATTCCATTATTTGGCCTATTAATGAATGCCTCATTTTGTGGACGTGTGTGTGTGTGTGTGTGTGTGTGTGTGTGTGTGTGTGTGAATGAAACTAATTTGGGAGAACAAATTCGCCCTATAAAAATCCATTTTCCTCTAAATTCTGATTTGAGAGAGCAGACAGACAAGGGTTTATTTTAAAATTCTGTTTTCGTGGCAGATTGCAAAAGCTGTGTGCTTAGCATGTGTATAGAGGGGGAAGGCAGGGGAATGGTTCTTTGAAAGTGACTTTCTTCCATTCCACTGCTCTCCTCTGAGAATGGATATGGTTTGCATCTCAAAAGCTCTGTCTAGCTTATGGCAGGTGAGAAATTTCCATGTCTCGTTTTTGATGACATTGCAACAAGCAAGTGTCTCATCACTCAGAAGTTAGTGGAAAGGGAAACAGGTTCCATGCAAGTATATTTGACCTTTGGGTCTAGTTCTGGAGCCTGGGCTGGAATTCTCAGC
>NW_006779486.1:872397-895434 GCF_000442215.2 Lipotes vexillifer | reverse complement strand
ATTCTCAGCAGGAAGTAGGTCTTGCTGTTAGTAAATTACCATGACTTGTGTTTACATGGTGAGTCAACAAGCCTAGGTCACCTCTCCTCTCCAAGCAGACCCTTGAACTGGTTCTTTATCTGGGTAACTCACATTCCAGATCCATTGTTTGCCTGTGATTAATGAGATTGATTGTCAGGACTTCCCAAGTAATAATAGATACCATTAACTAAGTGCGCCCTATCTACTAGAAACTGTGGTAGCCTATTTAGAAATATATAAATGCATATTTTAAATATTTATATAGTCAAATATTTACATATTTGAAATTCATCTTAGAATTTCAGCAATACATAATGTCAAGAGAGTGTCCTTTATTATTTTAATGTTACATTTGATAAATAAAAAGAGTAGAGGTAATATATGTGTGTTATTACGTATAACAATCAAATGAATAAAAATGAACCTACCACGTAACTCAAGATGGGGACTCAGAACATCACCAGTACTGCTACATTGTGGTAGATTCTCTATGTGCATTAGTTCCATCTATCACACTTTTATGACATAGGTGTTATTCTCCCCACTTTACAGATTAGTAAATTGAGGCTCAGAAAGATAAAGCAACTTCTCAATCACACACGGCTGGTAGGTAGGAGTGGTGGAGGTAAATGTTACCAGGGTTCAGCAATACCCACTTCCCACTCCCTCTCTGCGGGCAAGGCAGCCTTGTCCAGGCCCAATCACAGATGCGCCAGGCCACTCACTCTGCCCTTGGGCTTGTGAATGTGTCACTCTGGGCTGAGGCAACATAATATTCCTGGGAGATTGCCCAGGCTCTCTCCCGCCCCGTGTGGCAGGTTCTGTTACTGCTCGACCCACATCCCCCTGGTGCTCACCGCTGCATTCATGCCAGTTCTTCCTCCCACCGTAACTCCGCTCAAGTGGGCCAGGCAGATGGGAATCGCCAGGAAGTGACTGCCTCCGGGAGTGGCTTTGCATAATGACACGCAGGACTCGGTGGATAAGTACCACCCCTTCTTTGCCCCCGGAGTAGAATAACTCCAGGCATGTTCGATTCTGTCTCATCCAGCAGCATCCTGTTCCACAAAGCACTCTACATTGATTTCCTTTCCTTCCACATCTCACTTGCACGTGCCCAAATAAGCTACTTGCGCTCACATCCTGGGCTGAGGATCAGCCTCTGGAAGAAAATCCAAGTTGAGTACCTTGGTGTGTGTTCCGAGGATGCAGCTACTCTGTGATGTGGATGCTCTACATGATGGCTCTCTGGTGCACTGTTCACGTCCCCTTCCAGGAAAGACTTGTCGCCCCAGGGGCTGGAGTAGCTGTCTGCAGACAGCTTTCCACAGTCAGTCCCTGCAGGGATCGCCTCAGCTGCAGAGAGCCACCTTGCCTGTGGTCTACCCTGGGATTGACACGGAGGTATAAGGATCCAGCCATCTTGTTCCAACCCCAGACAGCGCTACAGGGCTATTCGAGCTGCAGAGACCCGGGGGGGTTAGGCCAAGGCTGTTGCCAGGCCTGCATTGCAGCTCACCTCCTCCCTCTGCACAATCCTGTCTCCTTCTGCACTTTTTTTTTTTTTTGCGGTACGCGGGCCTCTCACTGTTGTGGCCTCTCCCGTTGCGGAGCACAGGCTCCGGACGCGCAGTCTCAGTGGCCATGGCTCACGGGCCCAGCCGCTCCGCGGCATGTGGGATCTTCGCGGACCGGGTCATGAACCTGTGTCCCCTGCATCGGCAGGCGGACTCTCAACCACTGCGCCACCAGGGAAGCCCTCCTTCTGCACTTTTACATAGGTGTTGATCCCAGGGGCACTCCCTAAACAACTTCCTGCACGTTCATTTCCTTCCCGAGCCTGCTTTTCGGGGACCCCAACCTGCCACACGTCATCAGTATGGGTCTAGGACTGAGCAGGGCAGATGCCTGTCCCCATCGTGGACTTGTACTGAATGGGACTAGCCCTTTGTTGTATTAAGCTGATGATATGTCAGGGCTAATGTGTGAGCACAGGATAACATAATGCTTTCATCTATCTGCCTCCAATGCCTGCATTCTTTCCAGGTATCGTTCCATTTCCTAAAACAATCATTCCTCCCCTGGCTTTGGCTGACCTAACATCTTGCATCTTGACTGCATTCTGGCTTTTCTCATGTATGACCTTTGACCTTCTTGTCTGAGGGACTGCTTAGGTTGGCTATGCAGGTCCAAACATGAGGTTTCAGAGGCTTTAAGTGACTCATCTAGCCTCACACCCAGGGCCGGGACTTAAGAGGCTGGGCCTGGGCCTCTTGCCTGCAGGGCACTAGCTCTACCAGATGGGAGGGTATGACTGGTGTTTCGTAACACGTGTTAAGAAGCATGTTAATTCCACACGCAGTTTGAAAGCACTTCCTGTGTCCCACATGCTGAGTACATGACGATGGATAAGAAACAGCCCTTGTTTTCAGCCTTGTCATGGAGATAGGCCATACCTGCAATGCAATGTTGTAAGTAAATAAAGGGGTGCAAAGAAGGGGCCCAGGGGGACTTCCCTGGTGGCTCAGTAGTAAAGAATCCGCCTTCCAATGCAGGAGACGCGGGTTCGATCCCTGGTCGGGGAACTAAGATCCCACATGCCACGGGGCCACTAAGCCTGCACGCTACAACTACTGAGCTCACGTGCCTCAACTAGAGAGCCCGTGTGCCACAAACTACAGAGCCCATGAGATCTGGAACCCCCGCCACAACTAGAGAAGAGAAAACCCGCATGCCACAACTAGAGAGAAGACCGCGTGCTGCAGCAAAAGATCCCACGTACCACAATGAAGACCCGACACAGCCAAATAAATTAATAAATATTAAAACAACAAAAGGGGCCCGGGAACCTGATCAAAGGAATTCAGGGCTGGCATCATAGGGAAAGTGCGCTTTGAGGTAGATCTTAAAGAATCAAAGGAGCTCACTAATGGAGTAAGTGCAGCGAAGAGAATTCCATTCTGGACTTCCCTGGTGGCGCAGTGGTTGAGAGTCCGCCTGCCGATGCAGGGCACACGGGTTCGTGCCCTGGTCCGGGAGGATCCCACGTGCCGCGGAGCGGCTGGGCCCGTGGGCCATGGCCGCTGGGCCTGCATGTCTGGAGCCTGTGCTATGTGGTGGGAGAGGCCACAGCAGTGAGAGGCCCGCGTACCGCAAAAAAAAAAAAAAAAAAAAAAAAAAAAAAAAAAGAGAGAATTCCATGCAGAGGGAACAGTCTATGCAAAGGCACAGAGACATGAAACGTGAGAAATTTTGTTGGCTAGAGCAGAGGTGTGAGGCCAGAAGAGAGGGTGGTAGGTCAGGCCTTTGGAATCCAATGGGCCTTTAGACCTTATAGTGCAGACCAAAAGAATTTGTGTTACCAGAATTTACTTTTTGGGAGGAAAAAGTCAATTTTGATAATATTTATTGAGGAATTAGCATGAGCTACATATCTTACATAGATTACTTCACTTATTCCTTATAAGAGCCTTATGAGATAAAGAATATTATCAACATTTATGGATTATTGTGCTTATTGAAAAAAGCTACCTCTGGTAGCAGAGTAGGGGATAAACTAGAATGCACAGAGCCTGGTGGCAGGGAGAATATTTTAGGAAGTAACGCAACATTCCAGGCAAGAAATGGCAAGGCCCTGAGCTAAGGGGCAGCAGAGGGAAGGAGAGAAAAGTTCAGATGTCTGACTTGATGTGGGACTTGGTGATTGATCAGCTGAGTCTGGGAGGCTGGAAGGCCCCACTAACCATGAAAGGAATCACTGGAGGGGCAGGTTCATGGGGAAGCATGTTGTCTCTAAGGTTCCTGCAGATGTCAAGGTAGAGATTTCTACTGAGGAATTGGATTTGGAGACCAGGAGAGAGGCTTGGAGTGGGAATATAGATTTGGGATGCTCTACCTATAGATGATAAATGAGGACACGGCAAGTGAGTGATAGAAAGAGCTTGTGCACTAGAAAGGAATGGCTCTGGAATTAAATCCCAACTCCATTATTTACTGGTGGTACGTGTGATCTTAAGCAAGTTAATCTGTGACCTCAGTTTCCTCATCTGTAAACTTGGGGATGATAATGCCAACCTCATAGAGTTATAATAAGCATTTAGAATGCCTAGTAGCATGTCTAGAACATAAGAAATGGTCAATAAAAGGTAACTATTCCTGGATGAGTAGATGAAATCACAGGCGGAGAGCATGTACAATGAAAAGGAAGCAGGATGAGGCTGGAACCCTGGAGGACAGCAACATTCCAGAGGTAGGTAAACAAGCAGAGGCCAGCAAAGGAACAAGAAAGAGGTGCCAGGGAATCAAAAGACAGAAGTGTCGTGGAAGCAAAGGAAAAAGATCATTTCAAGAGGTGGATTTGTTGGTATCAATACCTAGAGGACATCTACAGGAAAAAAAAATACAATGGCAAATAAATATATGAAAAGATGCTTAATCCCACTCATCATTATAGAAGTACAGATTAAAAAGATAATAAGGGATTTCTTCTCACCGCGCCGAAGTTGTGTGTGCAGGTCTGACCCTCATCCCCGCCTTGCAGGCTGTTTCGATGCCAGGACCCCCTAAGAGACGATGATGTTGGGCACCGAAGGTGGCGAGAGGGATTCGTGGTGAAGGTCTGGGGCTTGCCTTGGTCTTGCTCGGCCGAAAAAGTACAGCGGTTTTTCTCTGACTGCAAAATTCAAAATGGGGCTCAAGGTGTTCGTTTCATCTACACCAGAGAAGGCAGACCGAGTGGTGAGGCTTTTGTTGAACTTGAATCAGAAGATGAAGTCAAATTGGCCCTGAAAAATTTTAGACAGAGAAACTATGGGACACAGATATGTTGAAATATCCAAGTCAAACAACGTTGAAATGGATTGGGTGTCGAAGCATACTGGTCCAAATAGTCCTGACACGGCCAATGATGGCTTTGTATGGCTTAGAGGACTCCCCTTTGGATGTAGCAAGGAAGAAATTGTTCAGTTCTTCTCAGGGTTGGAAATCATGCCAAATGGGATAACATTGCTGGTGGACTTCCAGGGGAGGAGTATGGGGGAGGCCTTCATGCAGTTTGCTTCACAGGAAATAGCTGAAAAGGCTCCAAAGAAACACAAGGAAAGAATAGGGCACAGGTATATCGAAATCTTTAAGAGCAGTCGAGCTGAAGTTAGACTCACTATGATCCACCACGAAAACTTATGGCCATGCAGCGACCAGGTCCCTATGACAGACCTGGGGCTGGCAGAGGGTATAACAGCATTGGAAGAGGAGCTGGCTTTGAAAGGATGAGGCGTGGTGCTTACAGTGGAGGTTATGGAGGCTATGATGATTATAATGACTATAAGGATGGCTATGGATTTGGGTCAGATGGATTTGGAAGAGACCTCAATTATTGTTTTTCAGGAATATCAGATCACAGATACGAGGATGGTGGCTCTACTTTCCAGAGCACAACAGGACACTGTGTACACAGGTGGGGATTACCTTACAGAGCTACTGAGAATGACATTTATAAATTTTTTTCACCACTCAACCCTGTGAGAGTACATATTGAAACTGGTCCCGATGGCAGAGTAACTGGTGAAGCAGATGTCGAGTTTGCAACTCATGAAGATGCTGTGGCAGCTATGGCAAAAGACAAAGCAAAAATGCAACACAGATATGTAGAACTCTTCTTGAATCCTACAGCAGGAGCAAGCGGTGGTGCTTACGGTTGCCAAATGCTAGGAGGCATGGGTTTGTCAAACCAGTCCAGTTATGGCGGCCCAGCCAGCCAGCAGCTGAGTGGTGGTTATGGAGGCAGCTATGGTGGCCAGAGCAGCATGAGTGGATATGACCAAGTTTTACAGGAAAACTCCAGTGATTTTCAATCAAACGTTGCATAGGCAGCCAAGGAACAGTGAACAGCTACTACAATAGTGGAAGCCAAGCATCTATGGGAGTGAACGGAATGGGAGGGATGTCTAGCGTGTCCAGTATGAGTGGTGAATGGGGAATGTAATTGATCCTGATCACTGACTCTTGGTCAACAATTTTTAAAAGAAAAACAGAACTTAAGTTTTAACAGTTTTGCAACACAAACTTGTGGTTTATGCTTACTCTAAGTGGAAATCAGGATTGTTTTAAAGACTTAAGTTTCAGTATTTTTGAACACATACATTCATTTAGGATGTAACTAGGTTGAGTAATCTGTTACTGTTAAATAATTTTCAGCTTTTCTCAAGTTAGTTATATTGTAGGATGTACTTAAGCAGTAGGTGTATTTAGGTTAAAGCGGTTGAATTATGTTAAATGTTGCTTACACCACATTACATTGAGCACTGTTTGGACGCATTGTTGAAAGACATGCTTTTTTGTGAAACTCAATATAGGAGCTGTGTCTACAATTAAAAGTGAAACATTTGGCATGTTTGTTAATTTTAGTTTCATTTAATAACCTCTATGGCACGTAAGTTTAAGCTTTATTTTAAGTTAATGGGGAAAATTTGAGACGCAATACCAATACTTTAGGATTTTGATCTTGGTGTTTGTATGAAATTCTGAGGCCTTGATTTAAACCTTTTCATTGTATTGTGATTTTCCTTTTAGGTGTATTGCACTAAGTGAAACTTGTTGAATAAATCTTCCTTTTAAAAACTAAAAAAAAAAAAAGATAATAAGGTACTATTTTTTGCTGTTAGATTAGTAAAGATTATAAAGTTTAGTAACATCCAGTGTTGGCCAAGGTGTGGGAAACAGGTGCTCCCAGGCATTATGGGAATGTACATTCATGTCATATTTTAAAGAGCAATTTGTCAAAATATATCCAAATTGTGAAGGCACGTGTTCTTGACCGAGGTATTGTACTTCTAAGAGTTTACAACAAACTCATAAGTATACAAATATGTATCTTTAAGGATATTAATTATCACATTGTTGAATACAGCAAAGAAAACTAGAAGCAACCTAAATGTCCGTCAAAAAGGGACTGGTTAAATAAAATGTAGTGCATCCTTACAACTCAGCTGGGGTGGCTGGGAGAAGGTAAGGGCTGGGATGGGGATGCAGAGGCCTTGGAACAGGCATGATGGGAATTACTGAGACTGTGTGTGTGTGAGTGTGTGTGTGTCTGTGTGCGTATGTGTGTGTGTGTTGGCAGGATACAGTGAACGGGCCAAAGAGAAGAATGCACAGTATGGGCTGGCAATACCACGGAGGAGAGGCATGCTGAACATAGTTTTGTTTTGTTCAAGAGGCAGAAGCGGATCCCAGGCAATGTGACCCTTCTCCCCAACCCCATCAATCTTTTTTTTTTTTTTTTAAAGTTTACTTATTTATTTTTGGCTGCGTTGGGTCTTCGTTGCTGCGCGAGATCTTTCTCTAGTTGCGGCGAGCAGGGGCCACTCTTCGTTGTGGTGCATAGGCTTCTCGTTGCGGTGGCTTTTCTTGTTGTGGATCACGGGCTGTAGGAGCGTGGGCTTCAGTATTTGTGGCCCGTGGGCTCAGTAGTTGTGGCTCGCGGGCTCTAGAGTGCAGGCTCAGTAGTTGTGGCGCACAGGCTTAGTTGCTCCACGGCATGTGGGATCATCCTGGACCAGGGATCGAACCCATGTCCCCTGCAATGGCAGGCAGATTCTCAACCACTGCACCACCAGGGAAGCCCCCCATCAATCTTTAATTTAATTTACTTTATACACCAAATATATTTGGTATGATTGGGTTTCTTGTAAATGCCCCTTGACCAGGGGCTGAGTTTTGTGTCAAGCATGGCATGGGACCAAAAGAGAGTCAAGCCATACAGATGAGGTAGACAGCCGACATCTGGGTCACATATGCACTTGCATATGTGTAAAAATTCTCTAGAAGTGTATGCAAAAATCTGTTATCAGGGTAAACTCTGGGAAGCGAGACTGGGGATGTTGTATGGAGATGGACTTTACTTTTCAGTTTACATCCTTCCAAACCATTGGCATTTTCACTTTAAAGACTATTTAAAATTGTATCACTCAGACAATACAACTGGAGAATAATAACAACTCCTAGCCAGCTGAATAGAGTCTCAACTTTTTCCCTGATCTGATACTTGGATGACTGTGAAGACATCCACCCAATGATTCTTACAGAGAAGCACAGGTGAAGAGATGGTGCCTGCAAAGGTTTGAATATGACACTTCCCTGAAATTACACAATTCATGCATTATAGAAAAAGGAGTGTTTGCTATACTTCCTCATAGGTGATTGACAGATGTTTATTGGCTTTAATAATATTGAAAATATTTAAACCTTCGTCCAGAGTTAAGATATACATGTATCCTCTCATTTGACTAAATTTTAGGGGAACCATAACTCAGTTAATTGTGAACCGCTACTACGATAGTAATTCTCTACTCTGTGTTTGGCATAAATACTGCACCATTCTCCTAAGCAACGTCCTGAGTGATCCATTAAACCGAAACAAGGCATTAGAGTTCCAATGAATCACCCATACAGTACTTAGTAGTTATGTACATACTATGTTCAGGACATTTGAGACTCACTTTTACAGCAGTTCTGAAATTTTCCAATTTAATTCAACTCTTGAGGAGGGCAGTGCCTTTCCCGAACTGCAGAAGTCCTTGTTGAAATCCTGGGACGGAAGTTTTCCATTTTGAAAGCAGAGTCATTGCTTGTAATGCTGTTGCCCCAGGCAGGCTGGAAGCAGAACTGGAAATGATCACCACGGCTTGTCTGGCGGGAGAAGTCCTACATTGATGTTCCAAGTGATGCAAACTTTCCTGGCTGCAGGAGAAAGACCCTCTGTGAGCTGGGGTTCCTGCCCCATGTCCACCCATCAGGAAAGAGCTGCGTCCTCTACCTTCCTCAACGCTCCCGGTACCTCCATTTCTACCTCCCTGGTGCCCATTTAATGCTTTTTAACATCTGGACAGTTCATCTCCATTTACTCCTCTGAGGCTGCTCATGGCCATGACAGCACAGAGGGGCCACCAGATCCTATTTTTAACTTTGTCTCCCAACATTTTATTAGAACAATTTTTTTTTTTTTTTTTTGCGGTACGCGGGCCTCTCACTGTTGTGGCCTCTCCCGTTGCGGAGCACAGGCTCTGGACGCGCAGACTCAGTGGCCATGGCTCACGGGCCCAGCCGCTCCACGGCACGTGGGATCCTCCCGGACCGGGGCACGAACCCGTGTCCCCTGCATCGGCAGGCGGACTCTCAACCACTGCGCCACCAGGGAAGCCCCTATTAGAACAATTTTAAACATTCAGAAAAGTTGAAAAAAAATGTGCAGTGAATAGCCATATACTAAGCACTGAGATTGTAACATTGACATTCTGTGCTGTTTTGTCACATGTCCAGGCCTCTGTTTTCAGTACCATGGGTGTTCAGCATCCACGCTGGTCCTGGTGGCCACAAAACTCTGTCTCTGTGGCAATAATAGACTTAAATACACAATTTAATAAGTACTTATATTCAAAGAGATACTAACATTTAGTACCTACTTTGTGCCTGAGCAAGATACAAGGTACTTTCTTTCACACATATGATTGCCTAATTTTTCAACCCATGAAATAGACATTATTATTGTTCCTGACTTAGGGCTAAGAAAATTGAGACACAAAGAGGTAAGGGGACTTCCAAAGTTATTTATAGCTAAAACTGTTATTATAAAAGAAACAATTACAAATGAAATAGCTTATATCTTTAAAACAAAATAAATAGTTATATTTAAGTGCTCTTCTTAGTGTTTAAGTAATACACTGGCAGGATTAGTTGCAATCATTAAATGTGTGTTTCAGAGAGAGATGTTTTAAAGTGGTCGTTTGCATGCAGCCATTTTGACATGGCTGTTTACCAAGTCCTCAGAGAGTTTTGTTTTTGTGTTTTGTTTCTGTAGTTGTTATTATTTAATGTCAGCCATTTTAGCTGTACACTTCATTATTTTTCCTCCTGGAGAATCAAGTGTCTCATTTGTTTTCCAGTGTTGCTTGATGAAAATTCAGGGGTACCAACGGCTTAGTATAAATAATCTAATAGAGGATTCTGGACAACACCAGAAAATACTGTGCAGTTTCATACTCATTTTTACTTAGCCTAAAAACAAGCCATAAAACTTTCAGTTACAAACATCTGTAGCTCTGCTCCCACAAGCTACAAAACAATAAAGCACACCGGGACAACGCCAAGCATTCAAGTGCGCCACAAGGAAAAACATCTTAACCACAGTCAGTTAACAGTGATGTAAGGGATGGAGAGGCCAAGAGTAAGCTTTGCATTGCCTGAGACCAGCCCCTAGAGCTCTCCACTTTTACAGAGGCCCCTGCTAGAAAACTAGTCTATGTGTGACAATCTAAATTTAGAGGGCACTTGACAATTAACCAAGCACTTTTCTAGAAATTATCAGACTTGAATTTCCCAACAACTAAGAAAAAGGCAGGTTCCCATTTTTCTAAGGCTGAGGAGTTAAACGACTTAACCAGGAAGATTCAGCATTTCTTCTGCCTTCCCATGTGGAGCATGGGATTTAGAAATCAAGGACTTGGATCTGAATTGCAGTTCTGCCTCCTGCTAGCTCCAGGCCTCTGAGCCATTGACTTAACCACTATGAAACTGTTCCCTGTGAAAAGAGGATAATAAAACCTATCTCATAGGCTTGAGGTTAGGATTATGCTGTTATGCATAAAAAGTGTTCTGTGAACTGCAGTATATGAAATGAACTTGGTTATTGTTAATATACAGATAACACATCAACTGTGTTAACATGTTTTTTACTTCATTAAACTTTTTATGATGACATTTTTAAACATACACTAAAGTGTGTTTGAAAATCATGAATATATTTATAATGAACCTCCATGGGCCCATCACCTGGCTTCACCATTTATCAACATAAGTCCAATTGCACTTTATAACCTCTACTATCCCACTCTCTGCTAGATTATTTTTTAAACAACCCCAGAGTTTATATCACTTCATTCAAAAATACTTAAACATATATCTCTAAGAGATAAGGGCTCTTTAAAAAATATATCCATCATACCATTATCACATCTTGAAGAAATTAACAATAATTCCCTAATGCCATCTAGTAGTCAGTATAAAAATTCTGATTATACCATAAACGGTTATTTTATCTGAATCAGGTCCAAACAAGGTACACACATCGGTTTTGCTGCTATTTCTCAAGTCCTTTTAAATTTATATGATGACCGCCCACCCTGTCCCCAGCCCCCATTTTTTTTTTTACTTGCAATTTATTTGTTGAAAAATTGGGGTAACTTGTCCTATAAAATCTCCCACGTTTTGGATTTGGCTGTTATATCCTCATGGTATCTTTTACATGTTCTTCTATCCCCACTGGTTTGTATAAACTAGTGATTGTATCTGATGCTTGATCAATTTGTAAACTGTTGGCAGAAGCATTTCATGGATGGTGCTATTTCCTATTCCATCACAGCAGGAGGCATATCATGTTTGGTTGTCTTTATTTTTGTGATCTTAAAGTTGATCAGTAAGTTCACACAGAGATCCAGGTATGTGGAGAATAAAATTTCCAATTTGAGGAGCTTTCTTTAAGAGGAAGAAATATAAATTACAAATATAAAATTAGGTTCTAGGTCTTGAAGAGGACCATGCAAGTGAGGGGTGCTGAAACTTACAGTATATCAGCTCAGGGTAAATCCACCTCTGGATTCAGCTGAAATCAGCCTGTTTCATTCATTACTAGGTTCCCCATCAACCTTACTGAACGGCCGAGCATCATTGATGATCATTGCCTGGATCTGGTTTTTTCACTGTTACGTATTTTAATTCTGTCATTCCTTACACATTTATGAGCTGGTCTTCTTGTGTATAAAAGAACAGTCCCATGTTAATGATTTGATTACCATGTGACTCAGTCAGGGTCCAGACAAGAGGCAGAAACCACACAGTGATTTGAACAGAAAAATGTTAATATAAGAAATTATTAAATAGTAATAGAGGATTAACCAGTAGGGATTAAGAAACTCTAAAGAATGTAGGAATAGCAGACACAGGGAATAGTCATAGCTCTCGAGCTGAGTCAGAGCACCCAAGGGAGTGACAAACTGGAAGGGGTCTCCCTATCCCTGAGGATGGAGAGAGTGTGGCTGTAGCCCACTGGATGGTGGAGGAGTTCATGGAAGTACTTTAGGCCAGAGCTGGCAAGCAAAACTTCCCACTGGGATGCTGACAAAGCTCCATAGGAAGCCATCCACTGGTGTGCTGCTAAAATTCACTGAGATGTCCTCCACACTCTTGACCACCGTGGATGGCAGGAACAAGCAGGAGAACATACTGGAGCCAGAAAGAGAAACTCCTTCCTCCTGCAGTGTCCTTCCAGTGGCCTCTACTGACGAAAGCTTAACACTGGTGGCTGTAGGAGAAATGTTCACAGGGTCCAGCACCAGTATCACAACACAGAGCCAGGAAGGGTGGGTTGAGAGCTCATACAATGATAACAGACATGTCGTGAAATGTAGTTCATATAGGAAAAGCAGAATAAATGTTTTGTTCTTTCCATTTATTATCCAGTTTTCTGAATGAGTTAGTGCCCTGGAAACCTCCAAAGACTGCCATAATGGTTCCTATTGTGGTCATTGTTGTTTTAAAACCATTATAAACTTATGAATTTTAATATATTTGACGTTCCGATTCAATTCTTTCTGTTTGGCAGCATATATTTATTTATTTATTTTTAATTTTTTTTTGTGGTACGCGGGCCTCTCACTGTTGTGGCCTCTCCCGTTGCGGAGCACAGGCTCTGGACGCGCAGTCTCAGCGGCCATGGCTCACGGGCCCAGCCGCTCCGCGGCATGTGGGATCTTCCCGGACTGGGGCACGAACCCGTGTCCCCTGCATCGGCAGGCGGACTCTCAACCACTGCGCCACCAGGGAAGCCCTGGCAGCATATATTTTAAGCAGATACAGTGCACAAATAATGCATGTTTTCTCCTTTAGTGTTTATAAAAGATAAGATGGAAAACTATCTCAAAGCTTTTGGAGACAAAAACTCGTACAGCATAGAAACCTATAGCAGAGCGGAGTCAGAGCTGGGGAGTTTCTTTTCTGTTGGCTCAAAAATTACCCTGAAGCAGCACTATTTACAATAGCCAAGACATGGAAACAACCTAAATGTCCACCAACAGATGACTGATAAAGAAGGATGTGGTATATATATATATATATATATATAATATATATATATATATACACACACAATGGAATACTACTCAACCATTAAAAAGAATGAAATAATGCCATTTGCAGCAATATGGATGGACCTAGAGATTATCATACTAAGCAAAGTAAGTCAGAAAGAGAAAGACAAATACCAATGATATCACTTGTATGTGGAATCTAAAATACAACACAAATGAACATATCTGCAAAACAAAAACATACAGACATAGAGAACAGACTTGTGGTTGCCAAGTGGTAGCGGGTGGAGGAAGGAAAGACTGGGAGTTTGGAGTTAGCAGTTGCAAACTATTACATATAGGATAGATAAACAACAAGGTCCTACTGTACAGCACAGGGAACTGTATTCAATATCCTGTGGTAAACCATAATGGAAAAGAATATTAAAAGAATATATATGTATTTGTGTGTGTATAACTGAGTCATTTTGCTGCACGGCAGAAATTAAACACAACATTGTAAATCAACTATACCTCAATAAAATAAAAAAGGCCCTGAAGCATGTGGGAAATCTTGTCCTCAGATGTACAGTAGCCATAAAGAAGGGAAAGGAAGCTTTGTTGATCATAGATAGTGAGGCCGTCAGAACTTCCCAGTTGGTGTGTCAGGAACTACACACATATTATATTTTCTGTGTGTGCTATGAGGTGACAAAGGTCGGGAAGCATTGGATTAAATGCCTGAGGCAGATTTTATTTTCCAGAGTTGGCTAAAACATCTCTCACCTTATGTGCTTCTCTACGATATGATTTTGCCATGTCTCCATCAAGAGGTGGGGCCTAATTCCCCTTCCCTTGAGTCTACTCTGTCTAACGATTCATCTGTAACCAACAGAATGCCATAGGAGTGGTACACGACTTCTGAGGCTAGATCAGAGAAGACCTTGCAGCTCTCACCTGGTTCTTTGGAGATGCTTGTCCTGGGGGAAGCTAGACATCAGGAGTGAAGTCCATGTACCCTGAGTTGGCCAAACCAGAGAGGCCATGTGTGGACTTCCTAGTGGACAGCCCATTCAGCCAAAGTCAACTGCCACTCATGTCAATGAGCCATTTTGCATGGTCAGCCCAGTTGAGCTTTCAGATACCACAGCTCCAGCTAACATCTGACTGTGACCACAAGAAAGACCTTGAGTGAGAATGACCCAGCCATGACCTTTTAAGTAAAATGATATGGTGGTTTTAAGGTGCCAAGTTTTGGGGTAATTTGTAATTCCACAAGGGTAACTAGAATAAAGGCCTAGAAGGCCTTTCCTACACAGGTGACAAATCAAGACTGTGTGTAGGCTGTGGACAAAGAATGTCACCTGCCATTTCAGTAAACAAAGAATGTTGCCACCATCAAGTCATCAGCCACCCAGCCACCCTCAGGATGGTGTGCCCTGAGGGGAATTTAGGGTGGAGAAAAACAGAGTACTGGTCCTACATAGTTAAGATGTATATCAAAGGCATCATTTCAATGAGCACAGACTCTTGCCTCTTCCCATACATAGAGAAGCACTGAAATTGAGATGTCTGTTTTTTGTGATTAGTAGTAATCGTTTTTTTTTTTGCCGTACGTGGGCCTCTCACTGTTGTGGCCTCTCCCGTTGCAGAGCACAGGCTCCAGACGCGCAGGCCCAGCGGCCATGGCTCACGGGCCCAGCCGCTCCGCGGCATGTGGGATCTTCCCGGACCAGGGCACGAACCCGCGTCCCCTGCATCGGCAGGCGGACTCTCAACCACTGCGCCACCAGGGAAGCCCAGTAGTAATCTTTTGATGTTCCACTACACAGTTGGTTGGTTTGTTTTTCAGCAAAAACGCCTATGTATCCTGGCTCCTCCCTCACCTCTTTGGAACAGTTAGCTCCTCAGAGCTGCCTGAGAGGCTGTCTCCTGGGATAGAGTCCCCAGTAATGTCCCTGAATAATATATAACGCACAACTTTTAGGTTGTGCGTTTTTCTTCAGTCAACAAGGCCTATGAATTTATAGGTATGCTGCAGAGGTGATTTTTAAAAAGGGGCCTACTTCTAAGCTCTGATCTGAGGATTCCTCGAGTCCATGGGCAAGCCATGGTCATTCCTCTGTAGACATTATGTCTCTGTCACCTGTCTCCTAGTTGATGGGCCAGTACCCTTTCCTGGTCACTCCCAGGCATTTGCAGCTCTGTCACTCATTCTGCGTGATAGCAGGAGAGGACTACTCACCTTTCTTCTAAAGTAGCCTGTTGGTTTAGCCATCAGAAGAGTGTGCTGTTCTTGAGAGACAGAGACGTAGAAGGAGGAGCATGAAATCTAGGGTCAAAAGGCCTGGGTTCAAGTCCAGATTCATTCACATTCTAGCTGTGTGACCTTGAGGAAATTATTTAACAGCTTTAGCTTCAGTTTCCCCATCTGAAAATGGGAACAATAATCTGTATCCCATAAAGATGTTGGGAGAATTAAATGAAATTGCACCTATGAAAATATAGGGGTTTCAACCGGCTTGTTTGGGCTTCTTTTATTATTTTTATACATTTTCATTTTATTTTTAGAAAATTAAAAAATCCAAAAAAAGAAAAGAACAACCATACATATTTTCACAATGTTGAATTACCACCATTTAAATCATGATTTACTTATTTCCAGTCCTTTTTTTTAAAACCACTTTGTTGGTTGTTTTGGAAAAACTTAGAAATGTTATGTATTAATTAGAAAGTATTCAATCATACAGAAAAGAGCCCCCAAATACGGAGTGCTTCAAGAAGGTGAAAGTCATCTGGTGCAGGGGCCCTGATGATCTCTGTATCATTCCAATGTTTTCACATCTGTGATGCCCTCACCTGCATCCTGGCATGTTTTAAATACTAGGATTTTATTAGTGCGTAAGAAGAAATTCACTTGTATCTACTGCCAATCCCCTGGTATTTTGGATATCCTTTAAACTTGGGCCTTTATTTGAGTACAACTTTACTGCCCTGGCTGAACACTCCTATCCTCAGGAGACAACATTCTCTATTGTTTAGCCAAAGAGAAAACTGTCTTCATCACCACCTTGCCCTCTGCCTCTTTTTGCTGCAAACTGTACTCAACTCTATATCCCACTGCCTGTTCAGCTCAACATTCCTTCTCACATATCATTGCTGTTTTAGAACACATGGTCAATTGTATCAGAACCAAATTTTACACATGCATCTGCGTTTGCTGGCACAACTGGGAAGGGTGCGCGGTTCTGCAATGGCATCCGGGTAGAACGTTCAGCTCTACTCTCTCTTTTTTTGTTTTTCCTGCCTCTTCCATTAAGTTCTTAAGCTCTTTAAAAAAATTTTTTTTAAACTTTTATTGGAGTATTGTTGATTTACAATGTTGTGTTAGTTTCAGGTGTATAGCAAATTGAATCAGTTATACATTTACATATATCTACTCTTTTTTAAATTCTTTTCCCATATAGGCCATTACAGAGTATTGAGTAGAGTTCCCTGTGCTATACTGAAGGTTCTTATTAGTTCTATATTTTATATATAGTAGTGTGTATATGTCAGTCCCAATCCCCCACTTATCCCTCCCCCAGTTCTACTCTCTTGGAGTTCCCTTCTGTGTGGGCCACACAGCAGGGATGTCCACATGGTTGGCTCTGTACTTGTTTTCACTTCATCCTCCCTCCCCACATCTTCACAGGGTCTCCTGTGCCTCTGTTCCTCATGGGACCAGGAGGTGGGAAGGCAGAGCCGGTGTCCTCCCACTGGACACGATAAACCACCCAAGACTGGGGAGGGGATGCATCATTCACCTACTGCCTTAGAGAGGACTTATGTTGAACTCATCTACATATTCCCTGGGAGTCACATTCCCTGGGAGTCCTTAGGAGCCTCTAGCCTTCAGCGTTCTTGCATGTGAGCTCTTAGGTATGAGATGTTAAAGAAAAAGTATTATTCTGTTAAGGAAAAAAGTTATTTATGACACTTACTAAAGCATGATATGGCAGACTTTATTCAGGGGGACTGTCATAATAGGTGCAATGGGAAAGAGAGATTGGGCTCAACTCTGAATACAGAGAGGAAAAGTGGAAATTTATGGCCAAGGGGTAGGGTGGGGGGTCAGTGCATGAAGAATTGCTCTGAGGAAACATCAGGGGTAAAGGCGGATTCCTGCTAAACTGACCCACCAGGATTCTTGCTGCAGGCAGGCCAGGGTGATGGGAGATCACCTGGGGGATGGTGGGGGGGGGGAGGAGCCCGATCAGATATTGAGGATGATCAGATATCGAGGGTGTGCGTTCTTGCTAAGCTGACTTAGTAGGATTCTTGCTCAAATTGGGCAGTGAAGAGACGAATACGAAAGCCCCCAAATCAGGCCCCAGTTGAGAAAAGAGTTCAGAGGAGAGAGTCTTTGTCAGGAAGCAGGTGTTGATCAGTGTACAAAATCTGGGCATCATGGCAAAACATGACCTGGCACTTCTGCCAGACTTGGGCCTGAGCCCTGGTGGGCGAACGAGGACAGAGTGGTGCTGGCTGTGTCCTCTGCGTTTCCTGTTACCTGATTTTTCTCTACCCAACAGCCATGTTCCTGTCAAGATTAAAGAAGAACACCAGGACAGAGGACTGGAGGAGGAAGGCCTGCTTGGGCTTCAGCAAAATGGAGAGCTGAGGGCAGGAGCTGGGTGGAAGAAAAGAATTTTCTAAAAAAAATTGGCGTGGAGGGCACTGAGTGAAGCTCCTTGCCCCCCACAGGGCATGTTCAGAGTCACTGCTTACTTCTCTCCTAGTCTTCTGCAAACACCCCGCCCCTGGGCCCCATGGGCTGCCAGCTGCTGGTGCAAACAATGGCAAAGTTCTCATTTTAAAACCATGCCTCTGGAATAAGTCATTCTTTCTCTCAAAAGTGCCTTTAAGGGGCTTCCCTGGTGGCGCAGTGGTTGAGAGTCCGCCTGCCGATGCAGGGGACACGGGTTCGTGCCCCGGTCCGGGAGGATCCCACGTGCCGTGGAGCGGCTGGGCCCGTGAGCCATGGCCGCTGAGCCTGCGCGTCCGGAGCCTGTGCTCCGCAACGGGAGAGGCCACAACAGTGAGAGGCCCGCGTACCGCAAAAGAAAATAAAAATTAAAAAATTAAATTAAATTAAAAAGTGCCTTTAAGTATCATTGTTGCCCAGATACCACTTAACCCATTCGCAATCATGTTAGTACACAGCAGACCCGTAACTCAAGACGTTAACCACCCTGTTTTGTATTTCTATTCCACCACCACTGGAACTTGTGCATTGAGATGTGAGACTGCGATTTGCCCCAAGCGGGCATTGTCAGGCAAGGATAAAACCTGTGAAAAGTTGCCTGATGGGGTTCAAAAGGCACCATCTCTAGTGAGGCTGAGGGACCTGAAGTACAAATAGGCAGAGCAGGTTTCTGTCCAGGGTCCCCTCCCCCAACACATACACTTAGAGGAAGAACACCGGCAGGAGAGGAGAAAGAGAGTTCTGGAAGTTCTAGCAACAGCGCAGGAGCAGTAAGGTCTGCCCCTGTCTTTATCCCTATTCAGAAGGAGTTGGAGGAACAGCATCTAAAATAGAATTGCCTTAGAGCCTGGGGAGCTTCCTGTCTGGAGGGCATGAGGAGGGGGGAGGGGGCTGTATGAGCTACTGAGTGGTGAGGCAGGGGACCAGCCCAGTTTGTCTGGGTTGAGCAGGAGGGCAGTGCCCGTCAGGAAAGCCCAGGAGAAGGGACACTGTTCTAAGGGGTGTAGGGTGGACTTCCTGTTGGGAGTCAGAGGGGAGTGTGGCTGTGCCTCTGGCGGTCCTATTCAAGGAGGATAGGTGGGAACCGACTCAGCAGGGACAAGCTGCCCCAGGAGAGCTGTACGTTGTCGGAGCTGAAAGGAACAGATGGGAAGAGGCCATACGCCACAGACGGGAGCACAGCACTGAGATAATCAAGGACTGAGAAGTCTCGGCCAGTCGTAGGGGTCCCTAATGTGGAGGGGAGGCAGTTAGCCAAGTCCCTTAGAATTGGGCCTGGGGAAGGCAGAAAACTGAGGACATTTTAACTCTAAATATGAAATATTTATATCTTTATGTGTGAACGATTACTGCATATCCTTTTAATATCATACTGTATTGTTGTGATATCAGCCCACCTAAGAGTCATCTGATGTTCTAGGGCAGTGGTCTCAAAGTATGGTCCAGAGACCTCTGGACACCCCTGAGACCATTTCAGGGGCCCATAAGGTCAAAACAATTTTCACAATAATATTAGGAAGCTATTTATCATCTGTACAGGAGCTCCCACATTGGATTGTTAAGAGACAAGAAATAAATTCTTTTTCTTAGGCACATACCTAGACTATATTTGCAGACTCCCTCTGGTTAGGTTGGCCCTGTGACCGAGTTCTAGGCACTAGGCAGAAGTGATGCGCTCCACTCCCACACTTGGCCCTAAAGTCCTCCCATGGGTGACCATCCATGTTCTTCCCCACTCTGGCTGGTTGGAATGAAATAGACTCCCCTTCCCCCAGCTTCCCATCCCCAGGGCAACCTTGAGAACAGCCTGTTGCCAATGGCAGAGAAGGAGGCTGGATCCCTGAATCCCTGCTTAGGAGAGAGTCACCCATACAGGAGCCTCACTTTGGATAAAAAGAGACAAGAAATAAACTTTATTGTGTTAAATCACTGAGCCTTGAGGGTTTATCTGTTACTAATACAATGAGCTCCACAATATGAAGACGAGGCCACTTATCTAGAGTTAACTGCTATTGTCAAATTCAATGCGCGCGGCAAATGTAATCTGACAAATCCCTCAGTTGTTTGGCAGCCCCTCAGGTTTTGACATCAGCTGTTATTGTGCTGCATGACAACTAGGCATCAATAATAAACATTTCACAAAAATGGTTGTAATAGCTTTTGCTTTTTAAGAGACAAACTAATTTCCTACTCTTTTCCTCTTCCAGAACCTCTACACTTGGAATCAGTCAAAAATTGCTTCTGGGGCTTCCCTGGTGGCGCAGTGGTTGAGAGTCCGCCTGCCGATGCAGGGGACACGGGTTTGTGCCCCGGTCCGGGAAGATCCCACATGCCGCGGAGCGGCTGGGCCCGTGAGCCATGGCCGCTGAGCCTGCGCGTCCGGAGCCTGTGCTCCGCAACGGGAGAGGCCACAACAGTGAGAGGCCCGCGTACCGCAAAACAAAAAACAACAACAACAAAAAATTCCTTCTGATATTACCCACATTATCATCCTTAAAACCATGGCACTAATAGATGGATAATATCTAGAACAAAGGGGTTGATGACTCTGCTACAGTCTAGGCTGGTAGCATTATGACTGTGAAAGGTAGCAGAATATGCCACCCCAAATATGTTCCCTTGGCACAAGGATAATTTTGAGCTGAAGACAATTGAGAAGAAGCAGATAAATGGAAATCACTCTGCCTTCCCTCTATTTGCCCCAAAGCAGGACACAAATTTAAAAAGATGTCCCCTCTCCCCTCCCTACTCGGAAGGGGGAGTTAATCACCAGAGATAACTGAAGACACTTATCCGCCCAGAGACCAGCGCTAAAAAAATCTACATAATGACTTCTGCTAAAACCAGACCTTATCTACAATTACTTTCCCTATATATTTGCCTTCCAGCAATTTCCCAGCGCTAGAAGCCCAAAGTTCTTTTCCTTGCTACTTCTCTAAACGTTTATTGTTCTCTTGTTAAGATGCTGTATAAGCCCAAGTTCTATGAGTTACTCATAACTGAGTGCTCTCGTGTGTATGTGGAATGCACACGCTAATACACTGCTGCTTGTTTTTCTCTTGTTAAATTGTCTTTTGTCAGTCTGAGTTGCAGAGCACCAGCCAATGAACATAAGATAGGTAGAGGAAAAACAGTTTTTCCTCCCCTACAACTGGAACTGAACTTCAGGTCTGGGCTTCCCTCTTTGTGCTGGGGAGAGACAAAGTGGAGCCTAAGAACACATCAACCAGGATGGAAAAGGGGTTCAAAACTTCCCTTTGGGAGATGGTCAAGAGACTGAGAGAAAAAGTAAATTCCAGGAAGATGTGGTAACTGTCTTAACCTATTTGAAAGGCTGTCATGTTGAAGAGGGATTAGATTTAAACTCTGGCCCCAAGGGGCAGAATAAGAACCAACTGACTGAAAGCTCCCAGTGAGAAATATTTCAATAAAGAAAGAAATTCCTAACAGGGCAAAGTGTATCCATATATGGAAGTGACTCTGGTGTGAAGAAGGAAGTTACTGCTGATTTAAAGGAAGAAAAGGGAGGGAGAAAAGAAGAAAAAAAGAAAGAAAACCAGAGGCTTCTAAAGAGAAGTAACAACACAGTCTGGTTTCATTGGCAGGTTGGAAGAGTAGTTTTCTGCCTTGAGTTAATTTTGAGGTGGACTGCTTCCTTGTTCTGGGGGAAAAATACTCCTAAAGAACCTTTGGTAATGCAAATATAGGACAATGACCTTTTTCTGGAATGACAGGTTTGAGACCCCGGCTCTCAGGAGCTAAACTGCATTGCCTAATAATGAAAAATAGTTTTCATTTTTTGTAGGAAAAGTTGCATCTCTACTAATTGAGTTTTTCCAGGAGAAAAATCTCTCTTTCCTGAGTGTGGATTTAGAGTCCATGCAATATTTATATATTATGACTTGTCCCTGTGGAGGTATGAATGTGTGTTTTGTCTCAGCTGTTCCTCAGGAGAGATTCAGAGGATGGTGTGGGAACCAGGCTAGCCTGCCTTCACTCTGAGCTGGAGACACAGTTTAGACTATTTATGTCCCACTCACACTCCAGGAATGAGTGAACCAGATGTGGGCAAAGTACTGGTGTAGAATTTTTAGGTTTTGTTGGATTCATGTGGAGCCTCTAGGGCAGTGTTCCTCAGAGCCTGATCCAAGGATAGATTTAAAGAATAATTTAGAGAATAATTATAAAATGAACACCTCTGTAATCAATCAATCAGCAGTCAGAAAAGAACACTGATTTCAAGATCAAGTACGTTGCTGTCTTCCAATCACAGCTTCTCTCTTTCCCAGAGATGGAACCAGTAAGGTGATCTTATGATTATTGTTCCATTGCTTGTCTTTATAGTTTTAACATCTGTGTGTCCCTACGACCATTTTCTTAGTTTTGTCTGTTTTTGAACTTTAATTAGATTGATTTATAGCCTATGTATCCTTCTTTGATTGGCTCTTTTTGCTCACGATTCATCCACGTTGATGTCTGTTACTGTGTTTCGTTCCTTTCTGGTGCATTAGCATTCTGTATACTGTTACTTATCTGACCAAGTAGGGCCCCAACAAGGGTCCTCCTACCTGGTGTTGTATAGGGCAGGCAATAGAATAAGACTGAGTTTGGCTCAGAAGCAAAGGAAAGCTTTATTCTTTGATTGAAAAATAGAGAGGTGTGAGCTCTCGTGCTAGAGTCCATGCCCTCCCAACAGGCCATGGGCGGGGCTGCTTTATAGGCATCTCATCAGCAGGGAGGGGAGGGGTTGGAGCTCTGGTGGAGCAGGCACAGGTGTGTTGCTCAGGCTCCAGATCAGAGTGCTGGGCTCAGGTCTCTGCACACGGCCAGCTGCCACCATCTTGAATTGAGTGTCATGTGCAGCTTTTGCACATGCCCTGAGTTGAGGTGTGTAGCACAGCCATTCCGTGCTAGGAACTCCAGTCTGAAGTGCCAGGTGTGAGACCTCTACATGCAGTTCCCTACAAGTAAGTGAAACCAGACTAAGCACAAAGGAAAAGAAGGT
This sequence comes from Lipotes vexillifer, assembly GCF_000442215.2. Taxonomy (NCBI): domain Eukaryota; kingdom Metazoa; phylum Chordata; class Mammalia; order Artiodactyla; family Lipotidae; genus Lipotes; species Lipotes vexillifer. Next base: position 872,543 of record NW_006779486.1, on the reverse strand, counting down.
TAGACTTTATTTTATTGCTCAGATTCTATTTTTATTTCCAGGAAATTGTTAATGGGCTTTGCCAGTGACAAATCCCTCCTCTGTCTTTTGTCCTGCTCCTCATTCTTGACCGGCACTGAGGAGTGCAGGTCTGTCTTCTGTAACTA
>NW_006779486.1:857173-872387 GCF_000442215.2 Lipotes vexillifer | reverse complement strand
CTGCTGATTTTTGGTGTCGTCATAACCCCACGTAGAGGAGCAGAACTTCTCCCCAGCTGCCTTTAGATGTGTTTGATGGTCACCAGACCTCAGCCCTGTCTGTTCGTATCCCTGAGTGACCACGATTTGTCTAAACTTTTAGAGACAAAGGAAGAAAATGCAGGTCTCCAGGTCTTTTGCCTGTAGGCACAAGCATGCCCTGACATGGGGACTCACTGCCATGGTCTGAATAGCTCTGGTTACACTTTGTTGTTTTTAGAAAGAGAAGCTTCAGTTTGGAGAGACGTTCCCATGAATAGTCAAGGGGGTCCAGTGCCTCAGGTTGTCTCTCTGGAGGCTGGGGCTCAGGGGCCTCTTCACTCAAGTGTGATGTGCCCACAGAGTGATCCCTGAAACTTCAGGGCAGAGTAGGTGGTTAGGATCACCAGGGCTCTGTTCCACCTAGGAGTGAGCTGACCTTGAGGCTGCCAGTTTTCCAGGTTTTTAGGTTCACCCTGTCTCCTGGCTGGAAGGGGTACAGCACAAGGTCAGTGGGTGCAGGCAGCACCTGGTTACCATATGCAGTGAGGGCTTTCACATTTTCTCCTCCCTGGAGGGCATACATGAATTGTTCCATTTCAAGGGGGCTAAGGAGTCCCTTCTCTTGGGATTGGGGAGTGGGTTTACCATACAGGAGTTCAAATGCACTTAACTTTAACTTATTCCTTGGGGCTAACTGGATACAGAGCATGGCAATCAGAAGCAACTTAATCCAATTTTCTTGAGTTTCCTGACATAGCTTGGCTGATGCCTGTTTCAAGATCTGATTGCGTTTCTCCACTTTCCCCAAAGGTTGGGGTCTCCAGGCTGAAAGCAAGGTCCCTTTTATACCCAGGGCACTCGTTACCCTTTTGTCACTTGAGATACAAATGCTGGACCGTTATTGCTTTGTAGGAATCCTGGGAGCCCAAACCTGGGGATTATTTCTTTTAGTAATGCTGTAGCAGGTTCATTTCTAGCAGGGAATGCTTCTGTCCACCCAGAAAATGTGTCTACTAGCACTAAGAGTTATCTGAAGTACACTCAGCATGAAGTGAAGTCAGTCTGCCAATCTTCCCCAGGATATGTCCCTCCGGTCTGAATGGGCCTTATCTGGGGCTCTTCGGGGGGGGGGGGGTAGCCTGGTGTTGGGGTTGTTCATTGTGCAGATGGGGCAGGTCTCAACTATCTGACTGATTATACTTTTCATGCCAGGCATTGCCATGACCTCAACTAACCAGTTATATACAGTTTCCTTCTCTTAATGAGTTCCTTGATGAGCCACCCTGATGGCTTGACAAGCTGCAGTTTGGGGAAAGAAATATTGCCCATGATCATTAACTAGCTACACATGGCCTCTCAGATCTCTATTGAAGCCCCATTTTTGGGCTTTGTCTAATTCTTCCTTTGTGTAGATTGGGGAATAATTGGGTGGGTCTGGCCTTTGAGGTATGAGGAGTAGTTGCCAAGTTACTGGTTCTAGGGCTGCCCTTTTGGTAGTTGTGTCTGCCTTATTGTTTCCCTTTATCACCTCTGCATTCCCCTTTTGGTGACCCCTAAGTGAATCACTGTCACATATTTTGGAAGCTGTACTGCTTCTAAGAGCTTCAATATGCTTAAGCCATGTTTCACCTGTTTATTCTTTGTAATAAGCATACCTCTTTCCTTCTAAATAGCTCCCTGTGCATACAGGATAGCATATGTATATGGGGAATCTGTGTAAACATTTCAGATCTTCCCCGTCCTGAGCTGTAAGGCTCAGGTGACAGCTATCAGCTCTACCTTTTGGGCAGAAGTCCCTGGGGGTAGGCTTCTTGCTTCTAGACTTGCGCCTGGGAGGTCACTGTGTATCCCGCCAGCCTTTTTCCTTCTCTCATAAAACTGCTCCTGTCTGTGAACCATTCCTCTTCAGCATTTGGGAGAGGTTCATTTCCTAGTTTGGAGTGACTGGAATAGATCAGGTCTATGGTTTTTATACAATCATGCTCCAGGGGCCCTGTTTCTGTGGGTAGCAGGGTGGCAGGATTTAGCATGTGAAAGGTTTTTGTGGTAGCCACTGGGTTGTCTAAAAGCACAGTCTGAACTTGAATCGACCTTCCAGGGGATAGCCATTCTGTTCCCTTAGATCTTACTAAAGCCTGAACCTGGTGTGGAGTCCATATAGTGATTGGCTGACCATATGTTAACTTTTCAGGCTCCTTTAGCAGGGTTGTAGTAGCTGCTACTGCCCATAGGCAAAGAGGCCATCCCTTAGGGTTCGACCTAATTGTTTAGAGAAATAAGCAACCGCCCGAGTAAAGGGTCCCAGTTTTTGAGCTAATAACCACAAAGACGAGTCCCCCTTTCTCATGAATGTAAAGGTCAAAGGGTTTAGCTAAGTCTGGGAGGACCAGGGCAGGGAACTGAAGTAATTGCTTTTTCAATTCTTGAAAGGCCCCTGTGCATTCTGAATTCCATTCAGAAGGATCACAATCCTTACCTTTCAATTTGTCATAAAGAGGCCTCACTATTAGACCATAGTTAGGGATCCAGATGTAGCAAAACTTGGCCATCCCCAGGAAACCCCTAAGCTGTCTTCTAGTTTTAGGAGGGGTGAGGCTGCAAATGCCTTCTTTCCTTTCCTGGGATACGCTTCTCTGACCTTCCGTGAGAATGAAGCCTAGGTAGGTCACCCTAGTTTGTGGTATTTGAGATTTTCTTGGATACCTTATATCATTTATCAGTTAGGTGGTTTAGAGTGGTTACAGTCGGAGGTCTCCTTAGCAAGGCTGGAGATCAGAATGTTGTCTACATACTAGAGGCGAGTTCTCTCCTCCTGAAGTAGATCTTTCATGTCCTTTAGCTAAAGTTTCCCCAAAGATGGTGGGGGAATTTTTTAACCCTTGGGGGAGGACTGTCCACCAGTATTGTTGTTTTTGTTGCATGTTTGGTTCCTGCCACTCAAAAGCAAAAATTTCTTATGACTCTGGGGCTAATGGAATACAGAACAAGACATCTTTTAAATTTAATACAGAATAGCAAGTCCACAGTAGAGTGGCCAGAAGAGTGTAGGGATTAGGGACTAGTGGATGTATATCCACAGTGGCTTCATTGACTGACCTGGGGTCCCATGCCATCTGGTATTCTGTATTTGGTTTCTTTATGGGGAGAATGTGGGTATTACAGGCTGATTGGCATGGTCTAATAAGGCTCTGGTCAATTAGGCCTTGTATAAAAGAGCAATGCCCAATAAGGTCTCTCAACGGAGAGGGTACTGGGCCATGTTTGTCTGGATTGTAGATGGACTGTCACAGGACTGGCTCCTATGGCTTGTCCCACCTGTCCTTGGGCCCAGGATTTACTCCAGAGAGGTCGACTTGCTTTGTCTGGGGAGGTTTGTCCTCAGCCATTAAATTATCATCTTGTGCGCTTTGTCTAAGAGGACACCAATCACAAGATTTGACCCAAATAAGATTTCCACTTCGAGAAATTTGAATCAGCACCAAACTATCAAAGAAATCCTCAAAAGCCCAAAATAGGAGGCATTCAAATGACGTGGACTCTGATATAACTGGGGGTTCCCCTTGAATTTTGTAATGGCCCATGCTTGAGATAATCGTTCTCAGTCAGAATATCCCATAGGACGTTAGATGGGACTGCCTCTGGGCCAGAGCAGCCTAGCCACATTAGTTCCTAACCAACTTGCTCCATTAGGGAGTGGCACAGCTACCTGAGGGGGAGGAGAGAGGGGAAGAGTCAGCAGAAAAGGAGGAACTCCCACAGTGTACTCACCAGATTGCTTAGGCAGCTGGTATTCTGTGCTGATACCAGGAGTTTCTTTACTGTGGAAACTCAGCTGGTAAAGAATCACGCAAGGTTTGCCTCACAAGCAGAGGAGGAGGGAGAGGTCAGATGGTGAGTGTTTCCTGTTCTTGCCAGCAACTCACAGGGTTTCCCAGTAGTGGGGTTCCTGGTCTTATGAGAAGCAAGTGCTGACCCGAAGAGATCAAGTCACAGGTTGCCAAACTTCCTTGGGATGCTTTTTCACACAGGCATCCCCAGTGCCTTTTCCTGAATTCAGTTCCAGGGTCCTCATTCCTATTTGTCAGGCAGTCCTCATTACCTAGGTCTTTTCCTGATCTCACCTCTTGGCTCATGGGGCTGGCCACTTTCCTTTACCAAAACAAACATAACTATGGAGATGCTACTGATGACCCCTAGAGGTCAGCAAGGAGGGCAAAAAGTCCTTGTGCAGCTGCTACTGCCTTGTACAGGGGTCAAGAGGACAGCACTACTGGTGAGACAGCAGGCAAGTGTGCCATGGCTCCAACTCATCCACAGGTCCCCACCATCCCTGGGCATCCAGAACTATGGGAAGGCCAGCCAGAGGCAGTGGGCAGACATGTGTGAGTTTCAGTCTCCATCCCCTATGATGCCACAGTATGATCCCCTCAAGGGGGCACAGTCCAGATTATTCTGGAGGCTATGCTGTGTGTGTACCACACCTGGGTATCAGGCTGCTGGTCAGAGTTGCTCTGAATTTGGCCAAAGGCTGCTACTGTTCTGTCCCATCAGAGTGTACTTAAAGACCAGAGTTAGTCATCCTCATGTGAACCTCCTAAAGTCTCTGTTGTCCTCCCACTGGAGCCAGAGTGAGCCCACAGCCTGGTGGATAGGTGTGAGTGAAAGGCCATGGTCCATCCCATCTGGGTTGTCAAAATTTGTTACTGACACTTCTGAGCTGGGCCCCAAAAAGGGTCCTCCTGCCCAGTGTCATTTGAGCCAACAGAATGAGACCGAATTCAGTTCAGAAACAAGGTTTTATTTTTTGACCAAAGAATGAAGAGGTGTAAGTTCACACTCTAGAGTATACATCTTCCCTGAAAGGCTATGGGCAGGGCTGCTTTACAGGATTCTTGTCAGTGGCATGGGTTGTGGAGTTCTTGCAGATCAGTTGCAGCTGTACTGCTCATGGTGCTGCCAGTCACAGCATCTCTGCATATGGTCTGCTTAGCTGAAGTACTGGGTGTGGCCATTTAGCACTAGAAACAGTGGCCTGAAGTGTTGGATACAGAGCCTCTGCATGTGGCACCCTATGAACAAGTGAAACTTGACTAAGCACTAAGGAAAAGAAAGAGAACAAAAAATGTTTGATTTTATTTTATTACCAAGATTCTATTTTTATTTCCCAGGAATTGTTAATGGGTTTTGCTGGTGACAATACCACAATTTATTTGTACAATTTACAGTTGATGGGCATTTGGGTTATTTCTAATTTTTTGTTATTAAGACATTGGTGTTATGGAATTTCTTGTACATGTTTTCTGATGCACATATGCAAGAATTTTTCTAGGGAAGTTGTTCTCAAAGTATGGTCCCAGCATCAGATCACTTGGGAATTTATTAGAAATGCAAAATCTTGACTTCCCCTCCAGACCTATTGAATCAGAAATGCTGGGAGAGGGCTCCAGCAATCAGTTTTAACAAGCCTCTGTTTTAACAAGGTGTGCTAATGGCAAAGTAATCAGTTTTAACAAGGTGTGCTAATGGCAAAGTAAAGTTTGAAAACCTTATGTCTTTAGGAATGAAATTGCTGGGTTCATGTTCAACTTTGCTAGACAAAATTAATCTGTTTTCCAAAATGATTATAGCAACTTAAACTTTACCAGCTCTGTATGAGAGTCCTTGATTTTCCGTACTATTGTCAGCACTTGGTTTTGTCTCTATTTACTTTAGCTATTTTGGTGAGTATGAAGTGGTATTTTGTCATGGTTTTAATTTGCAATTCACTTTGCAATAATGAGATTGAGCAATGTGTAAGACAGAGCTCCAACAGGAAAAAGATAGCATACTCAACATACTCGACTTAGGATGTATGTGTGTGTGTGTGTGTGTGTGTGTGTGTGTGTATAGAGTAGTTTAATATAGGTGTATAGGGAATACTGGAGATAATACAGAAGCTCAAGGCTAGCAGCCATGAATCGGTTACTACCCTTAGGTCCAAAAGATGGAGATAGAGTTCCATTGAGCAGGCCACCTTCAGAGGAGCACTGACCTTTGAAGGATATAGCTAGTCAAAGCTTGCTTTCAGAGAGGGAAACAAGGAATAAATACCCTGTCCTCAACCTCCTCCTTTTTCTGAACTCCTGTGGGACTCCTCACAGGGATGGGTATCTGATGAATGTGGAGGAGCAAACAGAAGATATCTAGTCTGGTACAAACATCTTTTTCATGTGGTTTTAGCTATTTGAGTTTCTTTTTTTGTCGGGGTAGGAGTGCTTACTCAGGACTTTGGTACTTTTTCTTGTTGATTTGTAAGCATTTAAATATTCTGAATTTATGCCCTTTGTCAATTATTTATGTTGCAGATATCTTTTTCCACTGTAAAGGATTCTATACACAGGCCAACATCTGTGTGTGTGTGTGTGTGTGTGTGTGTGTGTGTTTCAACAACACCAAGCAGTTCTCTGACACCAGCTGGGTGTCATAATTTAACTCAGTACTGACACTATCTATCTGGAGATAGCATCAGATTTCACAGGTTTAGACTCAGTCCCATAAAACTCCATTTCAGATGCCAGTCATAAGTCCAGGTTGTTACCTGTATTTCTGACCAACTGGCTGTAAATCAGAGCTTCCCACCAGTCCTTTCTTGGGTTCAATTAATTTGCCAGAGTGGCTTAGAGAACTCAGGAAACATTGTACTTATTATATTACCAGTAATTATAAAAGGAATAGCTCAGAAACAATCAAATGGAAAAGATATCAATACATAGAGCAACATATGGGGAAAAAGCTTTCATGTCCTCTCTGTGTGCTCTATTCCTCCCAAATTTCCATGTGTTCACCTACCTGGAAGCTCTCCAAACCAAATCCTCTTGGGTTTTTATGGAGGCTTCATTACATAGACACAGTTGATTAAATCATTGGCAATTGGCAATTGATTGGACCCTACCCCTTCTCCCCTCTCAGGAGGTCAGGGGGTTGGACTGAAATTTCCAACCCTCTAATCACATGGTTGGCTCCAGCCCTCATCCTTGGGTGCTTTCTGAAAATCACCTTATTAACATAACAAAAGACACCTTTGTTACTCTCATCACTTAGGAAATTCTAAGGGTTTTAGGAGCTCTGTGCCAGAAATGGGATGAAGAAAAGATATAGATAGATAGATAGATAGATAGATTATATGTATATACATACTATATATATATATATATATATAGTTATTATTGTAAATCACAATATCACATCCCTGTGTGGCTGTCTTTTTTTGCTCTTTTAATGGTGTCTTTTGATAAACAGAAATTCTTAATTTTAACGTAATCTCATTTATCAAAATCTTTGTGGTTAGTGCTCTCTCTCTTCTGTCTTAAAAATATTTGCTAACTTGAGGTCATGAAGATAATCTCCTTTATAAATTTCTAGAAGATTATTTACATTTCACACTTAGATGCTGAGTTGACTTACCTAGAGTTTCCACCTTTGTCATAGCAAATGTCCTATACATATGAGTCTGCTCCAGGCCTCTCTTTTCTATCATTGAAGCAATACTATAACGTCGTGACTGCTGTAGCACTATAATAAGTCTTGATTTCAAGCAGAGCAAATCTTTACCCTTTGTTCTTCAAGAGAGTCTAGGTTATCCTTATAAATTTTAGAATGAGTCTGTGAAATTCCACCAAAAATTCCCAAAATACACTTGGAATTTTTACTAAGGTTGAATTGAATTCATAGATCATCTTGGGGAAAATACACACTTTTACAATGTCAAGTCTTCCTATCCTTGAATATTGTATACCCCACTCCATTTATTTAGGCATTTAATTTTTCTCAAAAATGTTTATACTTTTCTCTATGTAAATCTTACATAGCATTTTTAGATTTATAGCTAGAAAGTCTGTATATTTTGATTTTTTTAAGTTATACCTTTAAAAAATTTCATGTTCTAATTCTGTTGCTGAAATATAGACAAGCAAAAGATTTTTTTAATTAGCAACCTTGCTAACCTTCCCTAAAAATTCTAATAGTTTATATTAAATTCAAAAAAATTCTCTCTGTACACAAGCATGTCACCTGTGAATAATGACAGTTTATTTCCTTTCTCCAGTTCTTTCAACTTTTTTTTCAATGTTACATTATACTGGATAGACCCTCATGTACAGTGTTGAAAATAAGTGAGGATAGAGACTTCCCTGGTGGCACAATGGTAAAGACTCTGCACTCCCAACGCAGAGGGCCTGGGTTTAATCCCTGGTCAGGGAGTGAGATCCCACATGCATGCTGCAACTAAGGAGCCTGCTTGCCGTAACTAAGACTCGGTGCAGCCAAATAAATAAATAAATGAAAGTATTTTGTAAAAAATAATAAAAACATAAATCTTAAAAAAAAGGAAAAGAAGTGATGATAGCAAGCATTCTTATTCTAGTTACACTGTGGTTAATTTCTAAAATTTTTTTTAGATTAAAGGAGTTACATCTTACTCCTAGTTTGCTAGGAGCTTTAAAAGAAACACAAAATCTACAAACATATGTTGAATTTAATTAAATGAGATAATCATATGACTTTTCCCATTTTCTCTATTAATTACATTTATTAATTTTTGAATGCTAAGCCAATTTGCATTCTTGAATAAACCCAACTTTGTCATGAGGTTGTATCTTTTTTATATATTGCTGGATTTGGTTTGCTAATATTTTGTTTGGGATTTTTACATCTGTGTTCATAAGTGGGATCAGCCTAATATTGTCCTTTCTTTTTATGAACTACTAGCTGAACAACCTTACGACCAAGATTATGTTGGCCTCACAAAATGAGTTGGGGAGTGTTCCCCAATTTTCTATTCTCTGAATTTATATAATATTGACATTTTCCCCCATTAAGTGGTTGGCAGAATTTGCTGGTGAAGTCATCTGGGCCCGGAGTTTTCTTTGAGAGAAGATTTTCAATTATGGATTCAATTTCTGTAATAATTTATGATTATTAGAATTTTTTCTTTCTTTTGGTAGATTGTATTTTGTATTTTTCTAGGAGTTTAGTTCATCAAAATTTTCAAATTTATTGGCATAAAATTGTTCATAATATCTTCTCATTATCTAATAATTTACCTTAAATTCTTTTGGATTCTCTCACAGAAGTTCAGAGAAAAGAGGGGAGTGAAGTCAGGGTATTTCTTCCTGGTTCCCTCTCTATAATGATATCCCTTTTCATTCCTGATACTGTTTATTTATATCTCCTCTCTCTCTCTCTCTTTCTCTCTTTTAAAATCAATCTTGCCAGTATCTAACAATTTTATTAATCTTTTCAAAGAACAGACCTCTGATTTTATTGACAATTTCTATTGTATGTTTGTCTTACATTTCACACATTTTTGCTCTTTATTATTTTACATGCTTTAGTTTCCTTGAGTTTATTTGGCTGATCTTTCTCTACTTTCTTGGGATGAATGTTAGCCTTTCCTCTTTTCTAATATATGCATTAAGAATTGCAAATGTCTTTCTCAGGACTTCCTTGGTGGTCCAGTGGCTAAGACTCCATGCCCCCAATGCACAGGGGCCAGGTTCAATCTCTGGTCTGGGAACTAGATCCCACAGGCGGCAACTAAGAGTTCGCATGTCGCAACTGAATATCCCACATGCTGCAATGGGAAGATGAAGATCCTGTGTGCTGCAACTAAGACCTGTCACAGCCAAATAAATAAATAAATATTTTTTAAAAAGAATTATAAATATCCTTCTAAGAATGATGTTAGCTTTGCCCCACAAATTTTGATGTGTAGCATTGTTACTTCGTTCTAAATATTTTATATTTTTCATTGTGATTTCATCTTTTATCCATAGGTTATTTAGAATCAAATTGCTTAATTTTTAAACATTTGGGGAGTTTTTCTAGCTTTATTTTTATTATTAACTTAGCTAAATTGTGACTAGAGAACGCTTTTTGCAAGATTTCAGTTCATCAAAATTTGTTGAGACTTGTCTTATGGTCAAACATATGGTCAATTTTTCTAAACGTTTCAAGTGCAATTAAAAAGAATGTGTATTCTGCAGACATGTGTTCTATGCTCTATATATGTTAATTAGGTCAGTTTTGCTGATACTTACTTTTCATATATTCTAAGCTCTTTCTATTTTTTTTTAATCTGCTTGTTCTATCAGTACTGAGATAGGGTGTATTAAAATCTCAGCTATCATTGTAAGTTTGTCTATTTCTCTTTTTACATTTGTCAATTTTTACTTTATACATTTTTTTTTTTTTTTTTTGCGGTACGCGGACCTCTCACTGTTGTGGCCTCTCCCGTTGCGGAGCACAGGCTCCGGACGCACAGGCTCAGCGGCCATGGCTCACGGGCCTAGCCGCTCCGCGGCATGTGGGATCTTCCCAGACCGGGGCACGAACACGTGTCCCCTGCACCGGCAGGTGGACTCTCAACCACTGCGCCACCAGGGAAGCCCTACTTTATACATTTTGAGGCTATTTTGTAGCTGCATGCAAACTTAAAATTCTATATCTTCCTGGTAGGTTAACTCTTTTATCATTATAAAGAGTATCTCTTTGTATCTAGTAACGCTTTTTGCCTTAACATTCACTTTGTGTAATTTTAGCATAGTAACACTAACCTTTTTTTGGTTAGTTTTTACATAGCGTATTTTTGTTTTCATCTTTTTCCATTCAAAATTTCTGTAGCCTTAAGTTTAGGCAGTCTATCCAAAATACTTTATTAAACCTGACAGTCTTTGTATTTTTTCAATTGGAGCATTTATTCCATTGAATTTTATGTAATATATTCTGGTATATTTATCCTGCCACCTCTATGCTCCTTTTAAATTTATTACTAGGTAGTTTATACGTATACTTGGGTACTATTTAAATATATTGCTTACTATATCTTTTACTCTTTGTCTCAGCATTTCCAATCCTGAGTAATTTTGTGCAGAACTCATGCATAGGTCCATGAGGGCATGTGCAAGAACGTACATCATAGTATTATTGTTGCAGGAATTTGGAAGAAACTGTGGAAGCAAAACCGCTTCTTTGTCCTCGTGGAGTTATGAGTGTGTGCATCATTTCCCACCATCTCAGGACAGGACATTTTGCACACTGAGATAAACAGCAATAACAACAACTACGGCAAATGACAGGTTTATCTGTCTAGTTTTATTCTCCAAAATAGATGAAAGCCATAAGCATATCCCATATGTTACTGACTGACTAAAGGAAAAAACTCTACCCCGACTTTGGCCATGCTGATTCATGGATAGGAAAATCATACGAGAAGAACACACGCTCTTTTCCCACAGTGGACCGATGAATGAGAGCTTGGTAACGTTGGTAACTTTGTACCTTTCCATTTAGATACCTCTTGTGGTTTTTATTTGAAAAAGCAGTTCTTCTGAATGTGGACTCCTTCTTTACATGTAAACTTCCGCTTTTCTTTTCTAAATAATCTTGTCTCTGAGTCTTCTCATACAACCCAGGTTTCTATGACTAGAGAATAAGCAAGTAAAATGTGGGGGATGAAAACCATGGAACACTGCCAGCCATTATCCGGAAGATGGAGATACATACAATACGTAGATATTTTTAAATATGATGCTAAGTAAAAAGCAAAAAAGAAAACATTTTATATATACATAGGAGTTCCATGTTTTAATTTATTTAATCCTCACAGCAATTACAGATATAAGCTTCATAAGGGCAGGGATTTTGTACCTGGAACAGTGCTGGGCACATGAAGACCCTCAATAAATATTTGTGCAACTTTGTCGAATGAGTCCTCATTTTACACACATGGGATGGAACCACCAAGGGTTACATAACTTGCATAAAGTCACCTCGTGAGTAGGTGGCAGGGCTGGGATTCCAAGACCACACTCTCGCCAGCGCACTCACAGTCTCTAAGTGAGAATGGTATAGTACTGTTTTTAATACTGTATAATACCAATGTTTTTAAAAAATAATGCAAATTCAGGTACTTGGGCGAAACAAATTTGAGTGTGTGTGCATGTGGTGGAGAGGGAAAGGAGAGTTGGGACCAGTAACGAAGCGAAGAGAACAAAATACAACACAGAGGGGCCTTGTCCACACTGAATGCTACCCACCAGTTGAGCAATAGGAATAACTCAACAACTTGCACCTGTGGCTCCAAAATAAATAAACAGCAATTTTATAACAATAATAATAACAATGATGATGATGATAAATGATGAAAGGAGGTGAGAAAGTAGAGATAGTAGGTAAAAATAACTCTTCCAAAAAGTTTTGCTCTGAAGGGGAACAAAGAATGGGGCAGTAGGTGAAGGGGAATGAGGGCTCAAAGAAGATTTTCTTTTTCTTTTTCTTTTGAATAGCAGCTTTATTGAGATATAATTAACATACCATGCAATTCCCTTATTTAAAGTATATAATTCAGTGGCTTTTAGTATTGTCACAGAGTTGTGCAACCATTGCCACGACCAATTATAGAGCATTCTCATGACTCCAAAAATAAACCCCATTCCCACTAGCAGTCACTCCTGATTTTCCTCAACTCCTTCATCCCTAGGCAACCACTAATCTACATTTTTTATCTCTATAGATTTGCCTATTTGGACATTTCATATAAGAGGAGTCATAAAATATGGGGCCTTCTGTGCCTGGCTTCTTTCACTTAGCGTGGTTTCCAAGGTTCATCTACGTTGTAGCATGTGTCATCAGTTCATTTTTTTACTCCAAATAATATTCTTTGTGTGGATATATCACATTTGATTTATCCATTCATCAGCTGATGGACATTTGAGTTGTTTCTACTTTTTGGCTATTATGAAGGATGCTGCTGTGAAATCCATGTACAGGTTTTTGTGTGGACGTTTGTCTTCATTTCATTTGGGTGCATACCTAGAAGTGGAATTTCTGGGTCATGAAATAACTCTACATTTAGCTCTTTTTTTTGGAGCTGCCAGACTGTTTTCCAAAGTGGCTGTACCATTTTACATTCTCACCAGTAATGTGGGAGAGTTCCAATTTCTCCACATATCCTCACCAACACTTATTATCCATCCTTTTGATTATAGCCATTCTAGTAGGTCTGAAGTGGTGTCTCATCATGGTTTTGATTGGCATTTCCCTCATGGCTAATGATACTGAGCATCTTGTCATGTGTCTTTTTCTTTTTAAAGACGAAACAAAAGTATGATGTGAAAGTCCCATTGGAGGGAGAACTTGACAACACAGGAGATACTGGGGCTTTACATGCCTACTCTATGACCCTGTCCTCTGTTTCTGTGCCCAAATTTCCTGGCATGCAAGGATCTGGGTGTGTGAGAACCTGGGTGTTCGAGGACCAGGTTGAATGGAGACTGGGTGTGTGAGGACCCAGGGCACAGGAACCATGTCTACTCACCATTTGTAGTTCAGCTCCACACGTCTGTGAACCTTCTGAGAAGAGCAGCAGACAGGGAGGGGTGCTCTGTAATGAAGGGACAGGCCTGGGGTCAGGAAGTGGCATCTGCTGTTCACCATAAACTATCAAACAGCACTTTGAACAGAGTCTATGGCCTTGGCTTGGGGCCAGCCTTCTGAGGTCTCAGGCTACAAATCATCCCAAAGCTGTACATCCTGCTGGCTGGGCCCAGGACGCCCTTCAGGGTGGGTGTAGTGAGAAGGACAGATAGCACTGTGGGCTTCCTCCTCCCCCTTCTCTTTGTGTCTGTCAAAAGCCCATTAAGATGAACATCCTGAGTGGCCTTGATAGGAAGAGATGCACAGGGCTGTGTGATTTGCAGTGTGGCTAGTTTGGAGTGATGGCAGGAATGGAGAAAGAGGAAGAGGGTCCTAATCCTGAGAACCTTCAGAGGCAGCCAGGTCAGCTTTTATCCTCTACTGGTGGGGCTGGCTCATTCTTCCCCTCCTACTCCTAGCTCCGTCTCTCAGCAGCAGGCCAGGGGCTTTCCTGTCCTCTCGGCCAGCTCTGTCCCCACCTTGGCTGCCCCCACCAAGCTGGGAGAGAGGGTCTAAGGTAGTTTGGAGTATGATCTGCTGAAAGCAGAGTGGAGAGAAGGGAAACGTTGAATATCAGCCTAGCAGGGAAACTGCAGAGGGCAGAGAGAAGTGCTGCATAAATCTGCATGGCTAATGAAGTCAGGACAGAGATGGCTGAGAGCCCTGGGACAGCAGGTCGAGGACAATGGGGAGCTGTGAACTTGAGGGGAGAACACACAGCCAGGGAAATACTCTCTGTCATTCTGGAGTAGAGGAATTGGGAAAGGAGGGGGGCAGAGGGCAGATGTGATTTTCTAACAAGTGAGGGAACAATGACGTAATTGTGGGCCAATCAGAGTGAAGAGTGGAATTTGAACTGAGGAATGCTAATAGAAAAGACCCCTGGGGAATTGAGAGTGCCACATTCTTGTGCCCACCTTGACACTGCGTGAGAGGACAGCACAGAGCAGGAAGGCCAGTCTGGGGCCTGTGCAGCTCGGTGTTAACCTTTGTGCTCCACATTTCCTTTCGTGCAGTTTTCAGTGTGCTGGGAAGAATGTCTCCATGGGGCAGGGGGACGGCCCTCCCTGGGAGGTGGCCTCTCTCCCTACAGGTCAATGCCTCCCTGAATCCTGGCCTACAAGGCAAGGTTCTTGGCTGTGCCCCGTCCCTTGGCGGGTGGCTGGCTGCCCCTTCCCCCATTTCCCAAAATGCTGACTCACCGGTAGATGGGACATGGAGATCCTTCGGGAAACCCACCCTTCACATCTTTGACAGGTGACCCTCCAGCCTCGACTTGAGCACTTCCAAAAACAGGGAGCACACTACCTCACAATGCAATTGTTCTAATTTTGGCTTATTTTTAGCAGGTTATTCTTTTATATCAAGAAAAAGAAATCTATCTCCATCTAACTTCCACTGATTTTACTTAGAGTTGCACAGAATACATTCGACAGCTTTCTGACAAGATAGTATTCTAATACATAAACATTTGTAGGATTGCTCTCATTTCCCAATAAGTCTTTTGCTTTCTAAAAAGGTCCAGTTTTTCACTCCTGTCTCTCAGGAACAATTTCCTTAGCCCTTGCCTTCCAAGTTGCTCTCCCCTCAGTATGTATCCATTTTTCACTTAATTATTTTCTTGTTTATTCATTTATATTCCCAGTTTATTCCAGAAGAGACTTGAAGCTTACAAGGCATAAATGATACAGCAGGTTTATAAAGCGATGGAGATGTTAGTGTAGGGGAAGGAAATGCAGGA
>NW_006779486.1:816550-857163 GCF_000442215.2 Lipotes vexillifer | reverse complement strand
AGGGAAAGTAAATGCAGGAAATACTGACCCAAGGTAGGCAACAGTACGCAGACATATGCCATACGGTTCTCTGAACTTCGCCAGAGATAGTCTCTAAATTTGCCTTTTGAACTTACTGGCAACCAAACCAAAAAGGAAAATATGGGCAGTTATACAATTCAGTGTCCTTAAGAGTAAATAGGAAACACAGCTCTGTCTGTATCTGGAAATGAAAGAAAATCTTCTGTGTCCTCCTGAAAAACACACCCAACGATTTTCTTAGGATAAATTCAATAATACACTTACGTGGGCTGTCTCTCAGAAAGTTATCTCTCAATGTAGATCTAAGTCTTAATTCCAAAGCACAATTTCAATAAAAGCAGATACTCCAGTGTGCTAATGTGCCTCTTAAATATGGCAATAAAACATTTCAAACTCAATCTGACCAAAGAAAATTACAATGAGATATTTCTGCCTGTTTTGGGAAACTGTATTTCTATTAACGTAGCTTACAATTGCATTAGCTTTTGGGAGAGTGTCATCGTTATTGACTCTTTGATAGCGGTCTACTCAAACTCACTCCTGCCACTGTGACAGAAACTGAATGTAAGCCAAGCTATCTTCATCTTTTACTGTGCAATTGATTTTTTGAACTTAAGTGCAGGACTATATTGTTTATCACTACAAAATTCCATCTTGTTAGAGTCACTCCCATTTGTTTTATCCTGTTGATAGTTTTTGATTTGGATTACATCAACCAATATACCATATTTCATTGAATATGGCTCTTTTAATTGTAAGATGCACCATTAAAAAAAATTACCACAAAGAAAAAATACTGCCAAGTAAACTATAACATGTCACTGATTGCGTGATACATTTGATTTTAGGCATGTTAGGCTGTGCATCTTAGATTTAGTGAAATATGGTATTAATAATCTCTCACATTCTGTCATTTGCAATTTGATAAACATATCCTCCATAGTACCATTTACTGGGTTTTCATAGAACGCAACCACTGATGAAAACATTGAACTGGGCAGGGCCAAGGAGAGAGTTTAGGAGACTTCTATGGGGGAGCTCCCTCAGGTTTGCTTGATCATTTGTTTGTACACCCACTCACCAAATAAATAATAATTTATCCAGTGAATGCACAAAGGACTCAGGTTACAAAGATGAAGAAAGCCTGGTCCCTTCAATCCCAATCTGGAATTCACACATTAATCCATTAAGACATATTCTCCGGGCCTGGTTATTCCAGCCCCTCAGAATCCCTTTAACTGAATTATGGTCCACATCAGAACTTGAGGCTCAGGCAGGAGGGGCACCTGGAGGAGGATGGAACAGAGCAGGGAAGGGGCCAGGATCTGGTACCAGGGTAGGAGAAATGGGCTGGTTGCAGGGATAAGTAAGTAAGTAAATAAACTCACAATGTCTGGGAACTTCCCTGGTGGTCCAGTGGGTAAGACTCCATGCTCACAATGCAGGGGGCCTGGGTTCGATCCCTGGTCGGGGAACTAGATCCCGCATGCATGTCGCAATGATGAGCCCGAATGCCGCAACTAAGACCCGGCGCAACCTAAATAAATAAATATTAAAAAAAAAAAAAAAAAGTCACAATGCCTGAAAGGTGGAGTGAGTTCAGGCATGACCAAAAGTAGTTAGACTCAGGAAGAATGGGTGGCCAAACCAGAGATGCCACAGTTGGCTATCCTCATGCTCAGGTAGATGGGCAGATGACATTCAGAGATCTGAGCATGCATGGGCTATAGGTGTCCAGGCCCAGATGGCAACAGACTAGGGCACCTAGGACCCCCAGCTGATACTTTGGTTCTAGATGGGGGTCAGGGTACCAGGAGGCATAACCAGTCAGATCTAAGAACCAGGTAGACTGGCCCTCCTCCTTGAGTATCCACAGGGTGAGACAGGGGAGGTGGACAGGTGGGGGGAGAGACTTCCTCCTCAGGGGCAGTAAAAGCTCAGACCTGGCCTCAGTTTGGAGCAGGGGAGCCTGACTCCTGGGCTTTTGTCACGCAGCCCAGAAGCCCGGCATGAACCACAGGAGAGAAAGTGGGGAGGAACAGAGGAGCAATGCCTGCTCCTGAGATGAGGTCTGAGAGGGTGAGTAGTTTCCCCAGGAGGCTGAGGTCTCTGACACATGGGAATCCTGCCAGGAACTGACTTGGGGCAGAAGAGGCCACTGGGGGCAACCTGGGCGCACACAGCTGCGAGGACCTGGGGAGGACAGAGGAACAGGGAATGGGCAGCGAGTTCTCATTTCTCCTTTACTGAAAAAATCTTTCATCCAGCCTTTAAAGATAGCCAGTGAACATTATCAAGTATGTACTCCCTGTAGGATGGGCACAGCTGATGGAAGGCACTTAGGAACAATCTCTGATTTCAAAAAACCTCAGTGTCTAGAGAGGAAGGTAAGATGTGAACTGAAATATTGATAATTTAGTCTTTAGGAATAGGACTTAGGTGGCTGCAACACAGAAGGTGGCTAGTCAGTCTCTAAGAAGGGCCCCCGTGCTGCCTGGGACCACAGCGCAGCCTCTCTCAGCCATGATGTCGCAGCCTTCCTGCCAGACTGGCCTGCTGCCCTCATCTATTCCTTAGTCTCCTCCATGTCTCTGCTCTAAGCTTGGAGATCTTAGTAACAGGTATATGTGGACCAGCCGAAAAAGAGAGGAAGTGTCCTAATAGGTCTTAACCTCTTCAAGAGCATGGGATTGAGGGTTTCCTTAGTGTGAAGCAGAAGACATATGCTCAAAAGCAGCTTATAGATTAAATTAACTAGGTCAAGATAAAATGATTAAGGTAGCAGTCTACTCATTAGTACATTTAAAATCCAATATATCTTCTATGCTTTTAAATACTATATGATCCCCCCATGTCATTAACTAAAAGTTGGGTTCAATGTAATTTTTATGACAGCATTTTAAATATCCCAAATTTATTCTAGGCCTGTCATACTTTCTATTATTTTTGAAAGCAAACGAGAGAGAGAGAAAAAGTCAAGGATCAAATGTATTGAGTGCTTGTTATGTGCCAGACCCCAGGTGGCAGGAGCCATGAGGGTACAAAGATGTGATAGACATTGTCACTGTCTGCAGCAACTTACAGTTAGATAGACCCCCTTCCCATGTTTAAAACTGTCATGTCACCCTTACTGGGACCAAAAGGTTACTCCTTCTTTAATAGCATTAAGAAATAAATTAATATGCAAATGAACTTATTTACAAAATAGAAACAGACTTACAGGTATCAAGAACAAACTTACTGGGCTTCCCTGGTGGCGCAGTGGTTGAGAATCTGCCTGCTAATTCAGGGGACACGGGTTCGAGCCCTGGTCTGGGAGGATCCCACATGCCACAGAGCAACTAGGCCCGTGAGCCAAAACTACTGAGCCTGCGCTTCTGGAGCCTGTGCTCCCCGCAACAAGAGAGGCCACGATAGTGAGAGGCCCGTGCACCGCGATGAAGAGTGGCCCCCACTTGCCACAACAAGAGAAAGCCCTCGCACAGAAACGAAGACCCAACACAGCAAAAATAAATAAAGTAATTAATAAAACTCTTACCCCCAACATCTTCTTTAAAAAAAAAAAAAAAGAACAAACTTACTGTTACCAAAGGGGAAACGTGGAGGGGGACGGATAAATCAAGAGCTTGGGATGAACACACACACACTACTCTGTATAAGATAGATAACCAACAAGGACCTACTGTATAGCACAGGGAACTCTACTTAATATTCTGTGATAATCTATATGAGAAAAGAATCTAAAAAAGAATGAATATATGTATATGTGTAAGTGAATCACTTTGCTGTACACCTGAAACTAACACAACATTGTAAATCAACTATACTGCAATAAAATTAAAAAAAAGATAATTATGGTGACAGTGATAAAAATGAAAAAAAAATTCATGATGGTGGCTTAGAATAATAATTATAAATTGAATGCAGAACATTAGTTTACGCCCATGTCAGAATGAAATAGAAATATAACCAATTCTGGCTGACTGCAACTTAATTCTGAGTGGAGCAAGGTGTCCAGTGCCCATGTGTTGGAATAACTTCATTATTTGTACTGACTCAGATTTATCTCAGACACACATGTGATTTGGTAGTGCCCACTCGCTTTGAAAGATGCCTCTTTGGTTTTGTGTTTTTGCTTTTAAGAGAAAAAAAAATCAAGACCCAATCAAATTGTGAATTTAAATACGAACTTTAAAATGGTAGGGATTCTCATAATCACATTAAGGTCTTTCTATTATTAGATAAGACTGAAACTTAGAGAGCATTTTTTCTCCTGGGCAAAACTCAGATTGAAATGGGGAAACAGATGATCAAGATTTAATTTTTTGTACTTTTCTTTGTGGGCAGTCATAGGTCCCAGCCCTAGAAATTTTTCACAGGAATCTCAAAAAACGTGACTCACTCAATGGAGATAATGTGACATTAGCAACAAGAATACCAAAGGCTTCATCATATCTGGACCATTCATCTCCAGCTGGGAGGGCTGGCCAATTTTTGCACCAGAGGCGGTGTAAGCAAGAGTCCTGGCAGAGGTAGAGGGAGGTGCCCAGCTGGGCTTTATCTCTGCGGGCCTTCAGGGCTTTGTCATGTTATCCTGTACACCAGTGGCGGCTACCGGGGGCTGCTGAATGGTGGCGTGGGAGGCACGTGAAAGCAGTAGGTGTGGCCTTCAGGAGAGAGTGCAGGAAGGGCAGCCACAGAGTGCCGCCCCGCCCCTCTGGCGTGGGGTGAGTGTAAGTTCCTGCTCTCCCAGCAGGGGGCAGCAAGTGACGAGGAGAGGCATTTAAATAATTCAGGGAACATAGTAGATTTCTTAATAATTTGAGATATAACGATTTAGAGTAATAATTTGGCTATTATTAATAATAATTAACAATAATAGTAATAGTTTGGGTATTATAGTAAATAAGACTGTTTTACAGTCACAAGTTGGTGGGGCGAGAGTGCTCAAGTTATTAAAAACATAGAATGTCAATAAATGTTAATAAAGGATTTAGACAGGCAAATCACAGCAGAATGAATGCAAATTGCAAAATAAGCTTATGAAAATATTTCAGCCTTACCTGTACAAAGGAATGTAAACAAGATAGCATTTAAAAATCTGTCAAGCTATCACATTTTTAAATTATAACCTGTCAAAAGTTTGGAAAAACTAGAAGGAAAACCAATGAATCACCGAGGTAGTAGTTAGTAAAAGTTTATCGTGCACACACCAAAAAGACAGTTTGCAGACTGGCAGCACTCAAACTAAAATACGGAATGAGGCTCAGAGGTATGTTGTTACCAAGCAGCTTACATAGTGTGGAGACGGTGAATGTCTGTTCTTCACAGTGATTGGTTACAATACCAGAATTTTCTTAAATGAAGGGGAATTGGTTAGTGCTTAGCTCAGATAAATGTGGGGGAACAATTTAAGTTTCGCTTATGATGTTTAGAGGCATAAGCAAGAAGTGGCCAAGGTCAAGTTACCCTGACTTGTCTTGCAAAATAAGCTAAATTAAGCTTTGCTGTATAACTGAACTGATTTTGTCTGCTCTGTTAACTTTCAAGTTGGTTTCCATATGTGTTTGGTTTTTAACTAACTTCTGACTAGTTTTGAAGAATTTTTATGCTTTGGACCCTGTTCATACATTATCTCATTCAGTCCTAATAATCCTAAAATAGTCCTAAGTATCAATCCTATTTTATGAATGGAGAAACAATCTCTAAGAGATTGAGTGATATAAAGATGTCAGTTTGAATATATATGTTGATGTCCTCTCTATGCTACTAAAATGATAAATAATTCTCTGTTGTAGGAGCTATCCTATGCACTGTAGGGTGTTTAGCATCATCCCTGGTCTCCACCCACTAGAAATCAACCCCTCTCCCTAGTTGTGACAACCAAAACCATCCGCAGATATTGCCAAATGTTCCCTGGGGGGCAAATTTTCCCCAATTGAGAACCAATGGATAAGGGCTATCTGAGGGTGAAGAATCTCAAAAAACATTCTTGCAGATGATGTTGGATGTAGCAGACTGGAGGAAGCCAAAGCTTGATGTGCCCACTGAGCCACTGTAGGATGCAGAACATCCTGCAGCACCTCTCAGCTTAGAAACTCCAGACACCAAAAGGGACAGAAGAGACTTGGAGAATTAAAACCCAGAGGATTAATTGGAAGTCTGTTCAGAGAATAATTTGATTCCTGATCCATCTTGAAGCAGGCTTATGAAGAACTTTGACATAGAGATCTTCAACAGAATACCTGATATAATGGTGACTTTTTAAAACGTGAACAATGACAAAGAAGACAATGCAGAAAGAAAAGGACAATTAGAGATGACAACCCAAACAAAAAGGGATGGGAAAGTACATGGAATGTTAATATACAGTGAGGGTCTGTGTTGAATAGTATTTATGGAGTTATAATAATTCATTATTATATTAATCATATATTAAGGATAATCACAATGAGGTATTATTGTTATATTGCTTAATAATTAATTATTGACTTAGTGTTGGCTAAACTAAACATAGCCATATGTTTATTGGAAGGATGTGGGAACGAAAAGTGGGGCAGGGGCTGTCGGTGTAGATGAGTTAAATCCTAACATGTCACAGCAGTAAGTGACTAATGCCTACAACTTTGAAATTATAGAATAAGCGTATTATTGGCGGTAAGCACCTCAAACAGTAATTTTAAAAGTTAGTGGGTTGCCCCTGGGCTGTGGACAGGAGGGAGCACCGAGAGCCAGGAGACTAGTGTTTTCTATTATGTCTTTTGATAATATTTATTTTTTAAAGCAATATGCATATATCATTTTGTTTAAAAAATATTTGTAATATCCAGACCTGTTGAAACTTTAGTGAGAAGAGCACTCTCCTTTCTTGTTGGTAGAAGTATGGATTGAGACAAGTTTTCTGGGAAATTGTGTGCCAGTTATCAAGAGTCTTAAAATATTCATAACCTCTAGGAATGAATCCTTCAGACGAAGCAAGAAATGTAGGCTAAAATTTATATGCAAAGCCTCGTAGCATATTATTTGTCACAGTAAAAATTTGGAAGCAGTGTAAATATCCAGCAGCTAGAGAGTGGCTAAATGAATATATAGATATACAACTAATAATATACAACTTTTAAAAGGGTTTATGAAGAACTTTAGTTATGTGGAGACATGCTTACAAAATGTTAAGAGGAACAAAGCAGTGTACACAACTGAAGGGCCTTATCTCAACTATGTAAAATACATAAGTGCAGGAAGAAGTCTAGACAGCAACATACGAACATATTAACACTGGTTATCTCTGGGATTGTGGTAAATTTTATTTTCTTCTCAATTTTTCTTAGTTTTCTAATTTTTCTTCAATTAGCACATATTGCTTTCACAATCAGAAAGAATATAAATGTTACTATTTTAAAAGAAAAGGAAATAATCTTGAGTACAAAGTGCCTTGCTACAGAGCAAAACCTGCCGCTGTGTGGCTAAGGCCTGGAGGATAAAGGGTGGAGGTTGCTCATTACCTGCTTCAGGCCTTCCTGGAACGCCTGGAGGTTGATTTCCCACTTTACAGTCAGCTAGAGATTAGGAATGGAACAAAAGACTAATGTGGAGTTTCAGTTTGCATAATTGGTTTAGCTCATCAAGGCCTTGGAACATGCATTCATTTTTATCCACAGTCTAATGGAGGCATTGCCATTTGCTATCACCTTCATGTGTCTGGATCTGTGGGGCTGGTCCATAGGAATCTATGAATTCTTAGGGTCTTTCCCTTCAGTTTCAGGTAGTAAACAGGTGAATGATGGTACTT
Source organism: Lipotes vexillifer (assembly GCF_000442215.2). Classification (NCBI taxonomy): domain Eukaryota; kingdom Metazoa; phylum Chordata; class Mammalia; order Artiodactyla; family Lipotidae; genus Lipotes; species Lipotes vexillifer. The sequence goes on along the minus strand of NW_006779486.1, from coordinate 849,353 downwards.
TCACTTATGGCTGTTAAGGCCAACAAGTGAGGCTTACCCAGGTATGGCTGAAAAGCAAGCAAATAAAGAAGACATTACTTATTTGAGAGTCATTTTTTAGTGGTCTTTTCCCTAATAAAATGTAGCTTTTCATCAAAATACCGAATCAAAGTATTCTGCCATTCATTAATAATACAAAATAGAACAGTGGTTCTTAAACTTTAGAGTTGCTAATTATCTGAGAAATGTGTTTAAGATGCAGACTAGTTGGCCCAACCTCTAAAGAGTCTGATGCATATGATCTAGGATGGATTTAAGAATGTGCATCTTCAACAGATACGATAAGTTGATTTTGATGCTTCTGTTTCTGGGACTCATTTTGACAGTTATAAAGTAAGGTTTGAAGAAGAAACATGGATGTAAATTCAATACCTTCCAAACTAAAAATTATATGTTAATCACTGCTTAACCTAACTAGCTTTCTTTAATTTATAAATAAATATTTAAACTTTCAGTAAAAGATGGGTGGATTAAACATGGGGAATTGAAGAGCTTAGTTATCTTCATCTCACCTGAAATTCCAATAAAATGACAGTGGATGGATTTTTGTAAAAGTCATAAATCCACAAGAACAAAGACAACTAGGAGAAAAGACACTAGAAGAAAGATGACAACAAGATCTTGGGAGTCATAAGGTAGATAGACAAGAGGTAAATGATGTAGTGGTGTGGAGGAAGCAGAAATCTCCATGTGCAGTGGGGAAAGTGATAATGGGAAGCCAGTTTGCTCAAGTGAGCCTCATAGAGGTCTGGTGATCAGAGGTGCCAGAAACTTCTGAATTTAGGGATGAGGAAAGGGGGCTGAAAAGAGGAGCATTGATTCACAGTCTGTATAAGCAGTAGTCAGACCACAGGTCTCTTCTCCTATGCCACCAGGAGATAGAAGATTAATGTTCTTGAAACTGACAAAGGGGCTCTAAACTGCGCCAGTGCAGCGCAGGTGTGCAGTCCATTAACTGTCTCTCACTTTCAGATCTATGCTTCGTTGTCCTGATTTGTGATATGGGAGCTGGACCCTGTGAACATTTTTCTTTGCTGACTGGCTTGATATTAGGCCTTGTCAATAGAAGGTTCTAGAGTGACACTACAGGGTGATAGCAGCAGGAAAGTGCCTGCTTCCCTTCTGGTTCTGTTTCTCCTACCATTTCTTTCAGTGAGGGAGCCAGTGGATGGTCTGGCGGTACTTACCTCAGTGACGCTCATGACCAGCTCTAGCCACACTCAGCCTGTGCTGTCTGCCTGGCTGCCACTTCCATGGCAGTTCTAGCTAGGCCCTCAGGAAACTGCTCCCACCTAGACACCATTTCCACAGTGGCTCAGCCCATCCACAACCTCTGTAGTGGAAGGCCACCTCTACAGATTATCTCTGGAAGGTCTCTTTGCCACAGGTAGGCTGCATGTTCCTGTAGTAACTGTGCCTTCTTTGAGGAGATCTAACCTCAGCTTGTGTGTGGTGGGGAGGGGAAGCAATGTGCCTCTCCTAGTTCCTAGTCCCATTTCCTTTATGGCCCACTCTTCCTCCATCTAAATAGTCTAAAGCTAGTAACAGTTTTTCTATTTCTGGAGCTTTTAGAAGTGGAGGCTTTTTTTTTTTTTTAAGTAGTTTACTTAAGTAGTTAAGTCGTAGTTTTCTTTTTTAAGTAGTTTAGTTAATATTTCCTTACATTAAATTTTCCTCTGTTTGAATTACTAGTGTGGTTTCTGTCTTTTGATATAGTTCAAGGGTTTAAGAACAGGGAGTAAATGAAAATCCTCATATTTGAAAGTGAGATCCACAGTTTCCTTCCTTCCTTGACTCCCAAAACACTAGCATATGGGATTATATCCCTCAGGCAGGAGGATCCCTCCAGGGAGAAACTGACTGACCCAAGAGAAAAGATTTACATCACTGAGGACGCATTGAGGTTCTGCTAAAAAGTGGCCAGGCCCCACCTCATAGCCCTGCAGTGAAGCCCATCAGTCAGAAAGCTCCATCTCTGTAGGTAACCAGCTTTCTGTTCCTTGCTTATAAATATGAATGAATAGCTGAGAATTACCAGGAGTCTGAGGAAACTTTTCACTGTAAAAGATAGTTTTAGTAACAAAATTTTAGTGACAAAGAAGCAGAAAAAAAAGTGAATTAAAAGAAAACACCTTAATATCACCTAAGTCATGCGATAGTACATTCATAAAGAAAAAAAAAGCTATTAAATGAACATTCAGAAAATGGAAAAGGACTCTTGGAAATTAAAAATGTGGTCATCGGGCTTCCCCGGCAGCACAGTGGTTGAGAGTCTGCCTGCCGATGCAGGGGACACGGGTTCGTGCCCCAGTCCGGGAAGATCCCACATGCCGTGGAGTGGCTAGGCCCGTGAGCCACGGCCGCTGAGCCTGCGCGTCCAGAGCCTGTGCTCCGCAACGGAAGAGGCCACAACAGTGAGAGGCCCGTGTACCGCCAAAAAAAAAAAAAAAAAAATTGTGATCATCAAAAGCTCAACAAAAGACTGGAAGACAAAGTGGAGGAAATCCCCTAGAAATTAACCAGAAAGACAAAGATATGGAAAAATACAAAAATTAGAGCATCAATCCAAGAAGAATAATTATACTAAGAGGCATTCTAGAAAGAGACAACAGAGAAGATTAAGTAAGAAATTTTTCAAGACAATAATACAAGAAAATCTTTTGGGCCTGAAGGACATGAGTTTCCCTATTGTAATGGCATGCTGGGTTCCCAGAACAAGGACACAGAGACACATCATTGTAAAATTTTAGACAGTTGGGTAAAAGATAAGATCTAAAATCAGAAAATCACTAGACTTCTAATTAGCAACGCTAGAAACTGGAATATAGTGAAGGAATGACTGCCCAATTCTGAAGGGAAATGATTATCAACTTGGAATTCTATACCCAGCCAAGCTATCAACCAAGTGTGAGAGTAGGATGAATACATTTCCAGACATGCAAGTCTCAAATGTTTCACTCCCTTTTGCCATTTCTGGGAGACTACTGGAGAATGTGCTTCATCAAACCAAGAAAGAGGACAATATGAGAGCTGTGAAACAGGGCATCCAACATAGGAGGGAAGCAAAGAGAATTCCTGGACGATACATCTCTAGCAGGAGAGGATATCTCAGAAAAATCAATGAAAATGATAGGTTACCTTACTTGTTTGGCTTGCTAAGAGGAGTTTTAAAACTTTGACAGAGAGTTTAGAAGAACAGTTAGTGATAGAGCAAATGAAAATATAAAATAATTATCTCCAGGCCATTTTTTTTAAAGTTATAGAAGAGAGTAAATTAATCATAGTACAGTTTGTGCTTAGCTGTGAATAATAGGTAGTCATAGTAATATTAACACTGAATATTGATTTTTAACCAAAAATCATGCTTGGAATAAAACATACTACAAGGATGGAGAAAGAGAAAAGTTTTTATGGGGTGTGTTGTGGGGGTTGGTGGCTGTAAGATAGTTAGATCCTCATTCTCTGTAGTAGGAAGGCAATAGATAATACCTAAACTTGAAAAATCAAGAAATATTAAGTATAAGCACATATATCAATATGGATATAAATATCAGAAGAAATGTCTGAAAGAGTGGGAAATGGTTCCCTATAAGGAGTAAAACTGGGGGTATAAGGAAGACATAAACAAGAAACTGCCCTTCTTTACTCGTTGAACTTTAATACTTGTTGAATTTTTTTCCTTTTTTTTTTTTTTTTTTTGCGTTATGCGGGCCTCTCACTGTTGTGGCCTCTCCCATTTGCGGAGCACAGGCTCTGGACGCGCAGGCTCAGTGGCCATGGCTCACGGGCCCAGCCGCTCCGCGGCATGTGGGATCTTCCCGAAACGGGGCACGAACCCGCGTCTTCTGCATCGGCAGGCGGACTCTCAAGCACTGCGCCACCAGGGAAGCCCATACTTGTTGAATTTTAATACTCTGTGCAAGTGTTATGTGAATCAATAACTAAATGTGAAGACATAGAATTTCAATGACTTGAAATCCATCACTATTATTTTTGCTATTTATGAGCCATCCTGTTGGGGGTCTCCAAGACCACCACTAGGTTTGGTGGTTTGCTAGGAGGACTCATAGGATTCAGCATATAGCTGTACTCATGCTTTATTACAGCTAAAGGATGCAAAATAAAATTGGCAAAGGGAAAAGGAGCTTGGGGCAAACTCCAGAGGAGACCAAGCACAAGCTTCTGAGAGTCCTCACCCAGGGCAGCCACACAAAACACGTTTAAATCTTTCAGCAATGACTAGAGACAGCACATGTGAAATGTCGTCTACCAGGAAAGCTCATTAGAGACTTGGAGTTCAAGGTGTTTATTGGGGGCTGGTCACTCTGCCTAGTACATAGTGAAATTCCAGACTCCCAGAAGGAAAGCAGGTGACCAACATAAGCCACATTGTTTACACAGAGTTTAGGTACATTGGGCCACTCTTATCATTTGGGGAAAGTTTTCTATCAATCTAGGGAACTCTTTATCATTCAAATTCCCAGATGCCAGCCAATAGCCTACCTTGCAAAGCAGGTCTTTCCAAGGATAGCCATCTTAGGCTGCTATGTTAATTCTTTTTTTCTGCACCAACATTAAAAGTTTTTACAGTTTTTCTTACAACATGGCAAAAAAGAGCTGAGAGAACTGGAAAGACCCCTGCCTGAAGCCAGTCATAAGACCTGAGTTCAAGTCTCACACAGGCCACTTTAATGGTCATGTGATGTTGGGAGAGAAACTGAGACTGAGACTTGCTTTCTCCATAGGGCTAATGGAAAATTTGAAGGATAGTAGACAAAAAATAGGTGCTCAGGAGATGTTGATTTCTACAATTTTGTGATTTTGCCTACTCTTTTCTCCATTTTAGACTTCATCCTTTACTTTTCACTCAGCCTCCTCTACCCTGTTTTTGCATTAAAATAAATGTGTTCTATTCCAAGGAGTTTTTTTTTTTTTTTTTTTTTTTTCTTTTTTGCTGTGCGCAGGCCTCTCACTGATGCGGCCTCTCCCGCTGCGGAGCACAGGCTCCGGACGCGCAGGCCCAGCGGCCATGGCTCACGGGCCCATCCGCCCCGCGGCATGTGGGATCCTCCCGGACCAGGGCACGAACCCGCGTCCCCTGCATCAGCAGGCGGACTCCCAACCACTGCGCCACCAGGGAAGCCCTCCAAGGAGTTTTTAAACATTTCCTTCACATAGTTTGTCTTAGCTACGTAGAAATTCCTGCTACTCTTCATGTGCACTTATCGGCAAGAGGCCATGCAGCTTCCCCAGCTCTGGGTGTGAAACTCTTTGATGGGTCCTTTACGAAGAGAAACCACATCAGTGTAACCAGCATTGAGTGGGTTCCCAGTGGGCGACTCCCAGCGGCTTTCCTCTGTGTGTCTGGTTTGCTTTCATTCACAGGAACTCCCCCAGGGTTGAAGAATGAAGAATGACTCCCCTAGTTTCACCTTTCCTTACTACGCCCACATGACACCCCTCAAGGAATGATTCTGTACAAAAGTCAAGGAACCCACTGACCCCATTATTATTGTTCACTCCCCAGTTGCCCTGTCTTGCCTCCCCAAATCCACTGGTTTCTGACCATCTGTTCTGAAGTAATCCAACACAAATCCTGGGTCCTGTGGCACATTGCATACTGTCCACCTAGCCCTAAAAGGCTATTTTCTATGTGATCAGATTGTTCTGAAGATTATGTGAGCTAACAAATGTGAAAGTGTTCTGGCAAATGTAAAATGATATGAATATTGTTTTATATTGCAGTTATATTGCAATATTGTTTTACCGTGCAGTTTGAGAGTTCTGCAGATCTACCTATTAAACAATAATTATTTACACAGGGGCTTCCCTGGTGGCGCAGTGGTTGAGAGTCCGCCTGCCGATGCAGGGGATACGGGTTCGTGCCCCGGTCCGGGAAGATCCCGCGTGCCGCGGAGCGGCTGGGCTCGTGAGTCATGGCCACTGTGCCTGCGCGTCCGGAGCCTGTGCTCCGCAACGGGAGAGGCCACAGCAGTGAGAGACCCGCATACCGCAAAAAAAAAAAAGCAAAAAAAAAATTAAAAAATAATTATTATTTACACATAATTACACATTATTATTTACACATAAAGTGTCCCAGTATGATATAGTTATGGCCCTAGAACCCTAAAGATTTCATAACTAAAGTGTTTTAAATTTGTAAAAAAATTATTATCACCAATAAATATTTTTATCAAATTTAAATTCTTGGTAAGAATCCCTAATCTTTTACCATGGCCGCTGAGCCTGCGTGTCCGGAGCCTGTGCTCCGCAACGGGAGAGGCCACAGCAGTGAGAGACCCGCATACCGCAAAAAAAAAAAAGCAAAAAAAAAATTAAAAAATAATTATTATTTACACATAATTACACATTATTATTTACACATAAAGTGTCCCAGTATGATATAGTTATGGCCCTAGAACCCTAAAGATTTCATAACTAAAGTGTTTTAAATTTGTAAAAAAATTATTATCACCAATAAATATTTTTATCAAATTTAAATTCTTGGTAAGAATCCCTAATCTTTTACCAGTTTCTTTGTTTTTTTTTTTTTTTTGCGGTACGCGGGCCTCTCCCTGTTGTGGCCTCTCCCGTTGCGGAGCACAGGCTCCGGACGCGCAGGCTCAGCGGCCACGGCTCACGGGCCCAGCCGCTCCGCGGCATGTGGGATCTTCCTGGACCGGGGCACGAACCCGTGCCCCCTGCATTGGCAGGCAGACTCCCAACCACTGCGCCACCAGGGTTTTTTTTAAACTTCAAATTTATACCATTTATTTGTTGTTAAAGAAATCAGTCAAAAATGAGGCTGTTTTGATGAACACAATGACTTTAAATCAGAAGTTATGGATAACGAAACGGTTTGAATCTCATGTTAGCCAATTGATCTCTGTGTTTTGTTTTGAAGGCATAACATTGAGAAAATCCTAATTACACAGAATAGAAGTCACAAAACATAAGTTTTTAAAAAATAGCTTGCTTTAAATCTAACAATGCTCCTTAAATAACTATACTAGAAGCTTGAAGAGGGAATAGTGTCTCGTGACTGTGTTTCAAAGTTGAATCATTACCAATATCTAATAAGTGCTCGTCACTCTTTCATTGGTTATTAGTCTATGTGGAGAGCATGGATAAATGGCTCCCTCAGATAATATGTCTCAATCGCTTCTCAGCCTTTTGGCTAAGATCAAGTGCAGATAATATGTCTCCACTATTTGGAAGAAAATACATTTGAATCATATGGTAACTTTTGATACCAGAATATTTCAATCTATGACCTTTTACAAAGTTTCATACAACTGAGTTCTTGCCTTTGATAGAGGTGCATTCCAATTCACAACAGTGAATCTAACTTATTTTTCATATTGATTCCACACTTGTTTCAGTTTCATCTCTGATACTCTCTGTAGTTATAAGCCCTGTGACACTGTTATTGTACACAGCCACGATTTTACTGAATTTACTAAACATTAGTAAGAGATACAGGCTTGTACAGCCATGTTATATTGCAGAGATATTTAGCAAATGGGATCTCTTTATCACCCTCCCCAGAGGGATTTCTTGTCTCATCTGAATTATTTGTACAAACATCCTGTCTTGAACTTCACTATGAAAAATGAAACCTTGGTATTCACAGTCCACAGCATTACAGACAATGCTGAAAAGTCCGCAGTTTAAATACTATACCTTAATCAGGTCAGACTATTTGTGTGGAATTAGCCAGCACTTGAAGACTCTGGCATCTTCATAGAAGTTCCTGCATGTCCCTGTGGCACATAGTGAGACATCAAACACATTTCAGCGGCAACATTTGTATGTGTTACAGCTTGTGCAGTTTTTCTACTACTTTTTGCCCTCTATGGCACTGCTGTTTCGCCAGTTTATTTGATGGAATACTAAAATTGATCCCAACAATTAGGAGTGCCGTCTCCTGTTAGGTAATAAATCTTTCTTGTTTGTACCTGTATGATTACATTACAAAAGAACAAGCAGAAAGGTGAGACCCACAGCATTCCTCTCAGCCACTTTTTCAATTCAAACTAGAAATAAACTATGATAATATTTAAATATCACACAACAGAATGCCTTCAGGAGTCTTAGACTTATAATAATGGTGACATTGTCACTCATGCAAACATCTGAAAGGAGTGCTTAGTGGTGAAATTGCTAAGAGTGTTCTCGGAAATATTGGGGTTTACTTCCTCCAAGAAGTCAGACACAGGATGCAATGGACTTTCAATGAGTCATTAATTTGACATTCATTGGCCCTTTTGTTGACAGAACGTAGAAAAAAGTGGGTTTATTTTCATGCTGCCACTAAGACTAATTCTAGAGATGGCATAAAATGCAGGGCAGCTGCCTAGAAATCCTGGGCGGCATCATCCTGTGCCTTCTATTTACCAGTGGGGAAAGGGGAAGGTGCTGTGGAACTGTAAATCCAATAGGCTCTCAAGAGATTTGAATTGACCCTCAGTCCTGGTGTCTGGAAATCCATCATTCTACATAGACACAGGGACTTGAGTGGAATGAATAATTAGTATGGTTTAAAGAATTCAATTCATCTAGTATTTATTGAGCACGCTGTGAACACACAGTGTTCAGGGCCAGGTGCTGGAAAAGGCAGGAAACGAGGATGGGAGAAAATATGTCACAATATATGAAATGTTTCTAATCCTCAGGAGCTTTCAGTATTGACAGAGACAGAACACACTTAGGAAATAATGAGAAAATCTGAGAGACAGTGTCTAATATTTAAAACCATAGATGCATGCAAATGAGTGTCAAGATCAGGCCTCATCTTGGGACATGGGTTAGATGGGGACTGGGGAGGCAAGGAGACTGTCAAGTGGCAATTAACTGGTCCAGGGAGAGATGATGAGTCTACATTAGGGTAAAACAGTGGAAAAGGAGAAAATGGTGATACTGACAGAAGTGCCAGAAAGAGTATTGATTGACATTAAAATCATACTCTTATTTTGACAATATAGATTCTTCTGATTCTCCTAAAAACATGTTTTTGTAACATTCTAAAGTCCTTTTCAATTCTAAAACAATCTATTTGTTCTAAGCGAATTTCAACTCTACTGACTATCAAAATGTTCTCTAAGAAAAATCAAATATAGAACTTGTCATTAGGATAGTTCTGGAAATGATGCAAAGATCAAAGAAAATAAATTTACATCTTCCTGAAATTTAAGCTTAAGCTAAATAGAGTGTAGAACAGGACTATGAGGGAGAATAAGAAGAATGAGGGAGATGATATTTTAATGATTAAAATGACATCCGCAACATAAATCCGATTTTTAAAAAAGTTTCTGGTGCACATTACTGTCTTCTCCGAGGACTGTCCTCCCCTTGCAGACACATGGAGATTACAGTTTCCCACTCCTTAGAAGTTAGGCAGAGTCACACGACTAACTTTGAAGAATGCTGTCGGCCAATGTGATGGGTATAACTTCCAGGAGGAAGATTTTAAGAGAAGGTGCACGACTTTCCATAGGCTTGTGCTCTATCACAAACCTAGTTAGAGCAGCGAAGTATGGAGGAGCCTCTCTCAGCCTGGATCCTTGAGGCCTCTCATGGAGGATTGTGACCCTGAAGACTCACCTGAGACCTTAATGGATGTTGCATGAATGAGGACTAAACCTTTGCTATGCTGTGCCCTGAGACTTTAGATGGTTTGTTATCACAGCACAACCTATCTTATCCTGACTGGTACAGTGTTTGATTTTTTTTCCTTTAATTTTCAGTCAAAAATTTTAAAAATCTGGTTTAGTTAGAGAATAGTTCTAAGAAGGCTAAGAACATAGATTTAATCTCCATGCAGATTGTTAACTTAATGGAGAGAAAAACTGTTTTAGGAGTCCATGGAACTCAAACTTTGTGTGCCTTCTCAGATTCCCTTGATTGCCTCCTTTTTTCCAAAGGCATTGCTTGTGTTCCCAATTCTGCCACCACCATCACCAATCTGTTGGCACCCTACCAAGATTTCTGAGCTGGAGACTAGGTTAAGACTGGCGTAGTTCGCACATCTCAAACACCAAGGCTTATTCCCTCCAAGTCATGTTTCTACTTCTGGAACTTGAATGAAATGGTATACCATGGGGCATGGGATCTGGCTTTCGGAATAGCCAAGTGATGTCACCCAAAAGCACAGGGGGTGAATTCAGTCCTGGGGTAAACCTTGGCCAATGGGAATCAGGAGATGCCGAGAGCCAGCAGATAATGTTTTCTCTTCCTTTCTCCCTTCCGTACAATACAGCATGGATTTTTCTTGAAACTTTTCCAGAGGAAATTCCACCTGAGAATGTGTTTTCTTCCTGGCTCCTTGTGAAGATGGCCTCCTTGGTAGTTCATTGCATCACACTTTATCACACTCCACATTTGTCCTTGCCCCATCTCCCTTTTCCTCATCCTTAACACCCTGGGCTTGCACCTTCTGGAGAGGGAGAAGAGCCCTCAGAGAACACAGTAATATGTAACACAAATGTTTTTAAAAATAGGATTTATATTGAGAAGATCATCTTAATCACTAAATATCATCTCCCTCATTCTTCTTATTCTCCCTCACAGTCCTGTTCTGTACCCCTAAACTCTATTTAGCTTAAGCATAAAATTCAGGAAGATGTAAATTTATTTTCTTTGGTCATTCTTTCATTTCCAGGACTAGCCTAATGACAAGTCCTATATTTGATTTTTCTTAGAGAACGTTTTGATAGTCAGCAGAGTTGAAATTGGCTTAGAACATATTCCTCTCTCTTTCTCTGTGCTCAAGTTTTTCAAGGCAAGTACTGTCGAGGATGGGAGAAAGGGACCAGGGCTTCAGCTGTTCAGCGCTGCCTGTGATGGGGTGGGTAAGTTTGCTTAATTCTGAGATGCAGTATTAGGAAGGCTATATTGACACATATTTATTCAACAGTTCATCAGTAATAAATGTGGCATTTGATCTCCATCTACCTGAATCCAATGTACATTTTTCAATTGGTTCCAAACACAGTGGAGAATAGAGTGTACTTTATTGGCCTGCCCCTTAAACTCCAATATCCCTGAAGCCTTCTGGTTTCTTATTCTGGAATTCTAGTTTATCATATATTAGACCTCATTCTATTTACCGTCTCTCTTAACTTTCCTTTCATATGTCCCATCTTTCTGTCTTAGTCTTTTTGCATTCTGAGTCAAATTTACATTTGTATTTCTTTCAGTTCACTAATTCTCTCTTCAGCTGTATATACTCTGTTGTGTGACCCATCCCTTTTTGATGATACCTTTTTCCTTGCACATGTTTCCAATTCCTTTTTCTCCCTTTCAGCATTTTAGTGTTTTGGGGGGGTTTTTTTTTGCGGTACGTGGGCCTCTCACTGCTGTGGCCTCTCCCGTTGCGGAACACAGGCTCCGGACGCGCAGGCTCAGCGGCCATGGCTCACGGGCCCAGCCGCTCCGCGGCATGTGGGGTCTTCCCGGACGGGGGCATGAACCCGCATGTTAAACTGTACCATAATTCTAGTATCTGAGGTTCTAGATGATCTAATTAGACTGTGTTATTTTTGCTGACTCTTGCTTGTAGTAGCTTGTTTCCTTATGTCTTTTATAATTTCATGATGTGATCTTGTGTTTGGCTGAACTGTATTTGTGGGGATCCTGAGAGCCCTGGATTGAGGCTATGCCTTCTTGGGGCAATTAGTGTTTGCTTTTACCTGTCACCACGTACACTACAAACGTGGAGGCACTTCACTAAATTTCTCGGCTTGTGTCTTCTTGCGCTACACCAGTAGTGCTGAGTCAAGTCTTAAACTCAAAGTTTGAGGAGAGACTTTTTCCATGGTCACCTTCAGCACAGGCTGAAAAAATTCCCTCAAAGGTATCCCTTTGCTTTTTGAGCAGCTTTTCCGTAGATACCTTCTCACTGAGTCTCTTTAACTATGTCAACATTTTATGGGGTTCTCTGTTCCAACTCTTACCTTGGGATGGGCCTGAGGCTTTAACTTCAGTCCTTACACAACCATTATACTCAAAACTCTGGTTTATGGGAATCAGCAAATCTCCAAAGGGCAGCTACAGCTTCAGAGTCAACTCACTGCTAAGTTTTCCAGCTTCAGCTTCATTTGGGTATGTATTTCACTACCTTTTTTGCCAAGATTGGTAATGACTTCCAGAGGAGATTTGATATATTTTGTCCAGGATTTCTAGATTTCTTGTAGTGGGATATTTTCTCAGGACATTTCTTTCACAGTATTGGCAGAAACAGAAATCTCCAGAATGCTAAACAACTTGAACACAGAGACTTTTATGTCAATAATGTTGATTGACATGGCACCATGACACATGGTACTACATCCATGTGTAGTGGACTTCGCCATGCTCTGTGACCACCTTATGCTATTCGAACAGCTTCCTATGTTTGGCAAACTTCCCATATTACTGAGTGCAAGTGTGGACTTGCACTTCCTAAGGTGGAAACCAGAACTCAGTTCCCCGTCTTCCCATGTGGGTGTAGGGGACAGGCATGCTATCTAGACTCGGCCTATCCGATGCCCCAGTATAAGAACTGGATTTGGAAAAGAGCAACGTGACGAGCAGGAACACATGGGGATACCTTTTGGCCAGAAGAGCAGCAGAATGGCTGCTTTTGGAGGGAACAGTGACAGAGCTTCTGATGTATAGTGCCTGGCATCGGTGGTGGGCACTATGGTGCTGCCCAGGGTGGTCTTTCTGATACAATCCTGTGATGAGTTGTGCAGCTTCCAAGCCCGACTGGCCCTCTCAGACAATCTCATAGCCTATACTAAATTCCCTTTTTGCTTAAAATAGCGAAGTGGGTGATGGTGTTTTGAATTAAGGACTCTGACTGATAGCCTTTGGATGTAGCAAAGTAAAGAGGTTTAATTACGAAGACTAATTCTGCAAGCTACGTGCAGAAATCAATATCATTACATACAGTTCCGCCTCATCAGCTTCTGCGTGCTAATAAAGAGAAGGCTTACAAACTCAGATTACCAAAATAAATGTGATAGTGTATTTAGAAGAGAAAAGTAATTTAGAATTTAAAAATATACCTTTCTTAACAATTTTGGTTCAATGGCTTTTTAAATTATACAGAATTCTATTGTCTGGTTCAAATTTAGGAGTATAGTGGTGTGTGTGTGTGTGTGTGTGTGTGTGTGTGTGTGTGTGTGTGTTGCAAGTTTGGTTTGATCTGTGGTTTAGTTAAAAATAAGAAATGAATATTCATTTCCAGTTGGGATTTTATGTAAGTTCCTGACAAGGTTATTATTACAAAGACGCAAAGAGGTCAGCATCATGGAGATAAATAATCACGATGATGTTCCACATGATATCCCACGACACCCGTGATAAATAAAGACTACACATCTCATTTCCATTCCCATTTCACCTGTGCTCAGAATTCATTCCCCTCTGTCTCTGCAGACCTAGATCATAGTTGTCCTTTAAAGCTCCCTTTTCATGCTGCTTCCTCCATCAAGCCTTCCTTTCATCTCAGCCAGAGGAATTGAGTCCTACTTAATATTCGTGTATATGTCTGTAACCTGGCAGCATCCCTTCTGTGGAAGGTGGTAGGGCCAAAAGAGAATGGTCTTTCAGTGGTTGGTCAGTCGGTTCCAGGAGTGACCATCTTCATTTCGTCGCCTTCTGTGGCCCAGGAGCGTGCTGGTGAAGGAAGGGTGGGAGGTGGGTGGGAATGGGAAAGGAGACTTCATCTAGGTCTCATGGAGTCAAACACACAAACGGAATCACAGAGGACGTAAAACCAGCTCCTTATTTCTGTCTCCAGCCTTATAATCCAAAGCGTTCAGGGTCCCAGTGGTTAGTTTACCTCGCCTTTTAATTTGTTCCCACCTCGGTTCATGGGCACAGGCCTCCCTGTTCAACCTTGGGGTCCACATCGAGCGACTGCTCTGCGTGGCAGGGTCCATTCCCCAGATCTTTCTTCGGCTGCCCACTATTCCCCTCCCAGGCAGTTATCTTAACCCTTTCCCTCCACAGCACCACCTCCAGGTCCCACCTCTCTTTGTGTCTAAGCTTCCAGATGCCTTGTCAGTTACTCTCTGCTTCATCTCCTTCTGCTCTGGGATAGGGGAGAAGGGGAACTTTGAATGCTAGAGTAGAAGAAAGTTGAGAAAGGAACCCTCATGGGAGGCTGAGCATGAGACGGAATATTTAAAATTAATGTAAGATCTCTCAGAAGGCAAATGTTAACCTCCTATCTGCGTATGTCCTGTATCTCATTGTATGAAAAGACTGTCTCTTTCCAAGACCTGGATTTCACAACAAAAAACGACCTCCTTTATTATTGTAACCTTAGGAGGTTTATTCTCTGGGAAGGGGTGGGGATGGTGAGGAAAAGAAAATCCCATCCTTCCAATTACCTCTCTGGCTAGAAATTAAGCATTTTGAGAGAACGAGCTGTTTTCTTACACCTTCCTCAGTCCTTGTACAGATAGATCAACAAATATTTGTTTAATGGATGGATGGACTGTGGAACTAATCTAGCAGAGAAAGTGTCATGTTCTGATTTTGATGGTACCTATTATGTCTTTGAATGACTGGTTCTTTTTTTTAAGGTGAGGCAAGTTTGTTATGACCTAAATTGTCAAGACATTTATACCCACCTAAGGTGCTCTCTATGGCATGGAAGTGGATGCCCACAGCCTTTATTTGCCTGCTGCAGCCCAGCAGGGCTAGCCCTGGGCAGGGTGTGAGGAGAGAGAATTTGACCTTGGCTCTCCAGCTCTCCTTTTTGTCCCCCAACCCCCAGGAATCTCCCCTCCTCTTCCACCCCAGTCAGCGCTTTCTTGCTCTCAACTTGCTTGCAAAACAGGAAAAGGTCTGATAGCATGTGTATTTTCACTGAAATTGCTTCAGGTGAGATAACTAGATGATTCAGAAAAATTGTAGATGCTGTCTTTGAGATACCGTGGAAGTGTGACAGCCCGGATAAAAAGCAATTCCAGAGCAACAGAACTTTATCTGAGAGCCTGGAAATCTCGAAGGACACAACAGGAAGTTTCAACAGAAACTACTTAAAGTGCCCACCCAAAGCTCCCCGTGCAGCAAGCGGGAGCAGGGCGGCAAGGCTCTGTCTGGGATGCAGAGGTGAGGGAGGGAGGGAGGTAACAAATGAGGCAAAAGGGGGGAAACAGCTGTAGCTCTGGGCAGGGGGTGGGGGTGGGAGGCTTGGAGTTTAACAGTTGCTGTGGGTGGTCCAAGTCAAATAGCACTGCACTATCACTTCACCCTTGTTCATTCCCAAGGCTGATGAGACTAGGGAAATAAAGGTGTGTACACCGCAACTGGATGGTGAGTTTTCTAGGCCAGCTATAATATTTCTCATCCTTCTATTCCCAGTGCCTGATACCGTACCTGGCCTGATAGACGTTCACATAGAAAACTACTGAAGAAATGGATGGCTGAATGAATGACTAAATGAAGAGCACATCTTACATTTTCCCAGTTCTCTGAGCTGAAAATCAAACAAACAAAAAATAAAATTGAAGACGAAGGAGGCATCGTAGCTTCTGCAGGGGCCTGAGCAATTTCCTAAACATTCTAAGCGATTTCATAAGCCCACGAACGCCAAAGAAAAATCAGAATTGCCTCGTGTTGCCCTCCTCCTCCACTCTGCAAGGTCTGGTCGTCCTCGCGCGGTCATAGAGCTGTTCCTCCACACCTTAGCTGTATCACACGCTCTTATGGTGGGTGCTTTTGAGCGCTGCTGACAGCTTGAGGGTTCAGGTCTCTGGGCTGAAGTTACGACAGTTCGTTGTGCTGAGACCCAAGCCATGTGCTCCCACATCCCGCGGCAGCAGGTGGAAGCGAGGGCTGATTTTCCGTCCCCAGCCTCTCCAGGAGCCTTTAAGACATGCTACATTCCAGGACCGGCCACCGCATAGTATGGTTTGAGGTAGAAGGAGAAGGGCTCTCACAAAGTCCTTGCCATGTTCCTTGCACACTTGCTGAAATTCCTAGAGGGCACCAGGTTTCTCCATACATTGCACATGGCCGGCTGAGGGGAAGCATTGCTGTGAATGGATGTGACTGCATTTTCAGCGAGGGTGTAAATGATGGTGTATGACCCTGCCCTGTGAGAAAGCAGAAACAGATCTGACTCTGAGAGACTGCCAGAATCCACATGACGGGGAAGGGTAGAAGGGAGAGCAAGTTCTCCCTGAGGAGAGCTACCCTTCAGGACTGCTCCGCCTGAGAGGCGCTCCCCTGAGGAATCTCCCTGAGGAGAGCTTCCCCCTGAGCATGGCTTCCTCTGGCTTCTTCCTTACAGATTCTCCCCTGGGCTCTGGGTTGAGGAAACACTCTGTCTCCTAGAATGGGGGACTTTCCTCCTTAGAAGAGGACAGATTTCTCTTTCACCTTCCAGGCAGCTCTTGGAGGCGACCAGGGGCAGGCACGTGCCAGGGGGCAGTGGTCTCCATAGGCCTGACAGCTGCTGGGAGAGCCCAGGCCAGCTGCCCTGCCTGCCCAGCACCGTCCCTCTGCTCTGGGCTCCGAGGTCCAGTGTGCTCTGAGCAGGGCTGGCCTCAGGCAGAGTTCTGAGGGCACAGAAGTTGCCCCAATCCCCTCCCCGCATTACTCTCCTACCCCTAAGCTACACGCTCAGTCCCCCAACCTCATTCTACCGTCTCCACACCTTCAGCACCCAGTGCCAACCTGCCCTTCTTTCCGCACAAAAAGGCTGCACTCTTCTGGGAGGACTCACATTCTAATAGGGCTCAAACCCTTAAGCCAGAGGCGAGTGGCCTTTCCCACACTCAGGAAAAATAAAGTGCCCACAGGCCCCATTTTCTTCCCATTGAAGTAAATATGAAAAAAAAAAAAAAAAAAGGATAATCTCAGGACCTGGAATACCTACTTTACTGAATAAAAGAATGCCTGTGAGGAAACTGACAGGGCTCCTTAATCATTAGGAAGTTAGGAAGTTCATCCTGAAATCATTGGGCAGCCTGATGGTCTCACACGTAGCTCTGAGTCCGCAGGCTGTTCATCACTGCTCCACACTGTAAAACGCGAAGCTTTAATAGTGGGATTTCAGTTATCAGCTAGTGGGATGGGAGCATCTGGGGGTTGGGGAACAGCGGCCCCTCAGAAATCACACCAGTGGGTTCTCCTTGGGCCTGGCCCTGAGACATGGATCTCTGAAGTATAGAAGGGACTTTCCTCTACCTTCTTACAGCTTCACAGAAGACCCCTGCTCCAGGGAGGTGAGTGGTAGGACACACTGATGAGAGGGCTGCTCCCAAAGCAGGAATCTCTGCTACTTGTTCCCCTGACGTTCTTAGGGAAACGTGTTTCTATGGTGTAACCAACCGTCACACCGAATCTCTTTATCAGCTCTGTGAGGGCAGGTGTTGATGCAGTGACCAATCTAGGTCACAGGTACCTTGCTTTTTCCCATCAGGGTTTGCCTCCCCTGATGGACATGCTGATGTGGAACCTACTCATTTAAACACTGGTTAGTCAGCATTCTTACTTCAGGTACCTCTGCTGTCGTCAGGCTATCGCTACTGTTAGCACTCTTAAGGCACATGCCGCCAGCTTTGCCCCAAGAGCATCTTATAAAGTCAACCTCAATGGCCTGACCTTGAGGCAGGAGCAAAAGGAAGCAGCTAGAGTCTCTGTGGGCTCTCCTCTGGCAGGAAACCCACCTCTTCAGACCACCTGCCTTCTCCCAAAGTCTTCTGAGGGTCAATTTTCAGTCTGGTGATTGTGAAGGTGAAAAAGACAAAAATATCCTCACTGGTGCTTTTGTTTTCTGGAAATTGCTTCCCTATTCTCTTAAGCTCATTCCTTCTGGGGCCAGGGAGCATGAGTGGAGAGCCTGCCTCGGGTCCCTGGGCTCTTCCCTGGCTGCCACCTGCCCACTTCTCACAGATGGTCCTGGTCGTCTCCTCATCTGTAGACACAACCCTGTCCCAGTTCTCAGATGAGTCCCGACCAGGTCCATCCTGTTGCTGTCGTGGGAAAAAAAACTACACATTGATTACGCTGTACTTTTGGTCGGGGATGTGGTTCCTGAGGTGGGCCTCTGGCTCCTTGAACCAGTCACACAAATATATATTAATGATTAAATCAGTGAATTTGTTTAAAAATATTTATTGAGCACCTACTATGTTTCAGGCACCATATTAAGTATGGGTGACTCCAAGGCAAACAAGACAGACCCAGGACACATAGCCCAGCCCAAAAGGCAGCATTAAGCAAGAGACTGCTCTAAAATGTTAGGAAGGTTGTGGAAGGGGATGGTCATGGTGCTGTGAGGTGGGGCAGGGACCTCGTACTCTAGTCTGTTAGGGAATGTGGTTGGGGTCTTAGGTAAGAAGAATGATATTTAATCTGGAACCTGAAGGACAGATAGGAGTTTGCCAAATATAGCGGCAGGGCTGGCATATGCAAAGGCCTAGAAGTGAGAGTTTAAGTATACTTAAAGAACCGAATAAAGTTCATACACCTAGAACTTAGTGATGGGGGTAGATGTGAGGAGATGCTTGAGAGGCAGGCGGAAGTCAGGTTGGGAGGTGCTTCAAAAAGTGGCAGTAAAGAGTTGGGCCTTTTTAGAATTTGGAAAAACTACATGTATATGTATAACTGAATCATTCTGCTGTGCACCCAAAACTAACACGACATTGTTAATCAACTATACTCCAATATAAAATGAAAAGTTAAAAAATGTTGGGCCTTTTTTTTTTAGAGGACATGGAAATAAGATGGCTCTTAAGCAGTACTGGTATTTTATAACTTCTTAAGATTAGGATTTATTCACTACTGTAATAGAGCAGAGCATTCATGCCTGAGCGCCAAGTTCTCCACAGTCTCATACCTATGAGCTAAATAACCTCCTGCCACACAAGTAGTATTCTTGGTAGGGAAATGAAATTACAGCAGAAGAGCAAAGATCTAACGACATCCCTGACGTCTTTGCCCTTAATTCTGCAATTGCTTCCAGACTCTGATTGCATAGTATTTGTATGGAAGGTTCTTGCTAGCCTGCCTTTGTTTCTCCTTTAGTCTTGTAATTATCTGCAAAAATGTCTCATTGTTCTGGAATAGTCAACAGACTTACCCACCCAAGTTTCCTTCTAGTTGTTTTTTTTTTTTTTATGGCAAAATAATTATAGATTCATAGGAAGTTGCAAAAATAGTATCTAGAGTCCAATAAACTCTTCACCCAGATTTCTTCAATGGTGACATCTTATATAACAGTGTTACAATATCAAAACCAGGAAACAGATATTGGTACAATCCTATTGACTAAATCACAGATTTTATCTGGTTTTCACATGAACTCTGAGTGTATATATGTATATATGTGTGTGTAGCTCTATGCATTTGGGTCCCATGTACAGATCTATGTAATGAATCTATAAATATTGAACTGTTCCATCACCATGAAGAACTCTCTCATCTATCTCTTTATAATTGCTCCCCCTGGCAAACATAATTCGTTAGCAGTACTCTTTTTAAGATGTCTCCTTGTTGCTGTGTACTCATTCAACTTGTTGATTCTAATTGCATAAAATTCTACACAAGCACCAAAATATGCTTATCCATTCTCTTGGTCACCTTCTAGATTACCTATAATTCTTTGTAAGAAAAGATATAAGGGGCTTGTACAGGTATTTCTCTAAGATATATATGCCCAAGGATAGATTTGTCAGGTCAAATGTTTTATGAATTCTTGATTTGACTCCGCACTGCCAGATGGCTCAGAACGCACCCCTTTAACTAGAGCCTAAATACTTGGCCACATCTAGTTGCCTAGGGTGGATGGGAAATGTAGTCTTTACTTGGCAACCATGCTATCCAGGTCAACTGTTATCATTAGAAGGGGACCAATTAGCAACCATGGCTGGATCTTTTATTCTTACTAGGCTAAGACTTTTAATCAAATGTTGTTTGTTTGTACACTAATATAATCATGATTTTTCTCCTTTCAGCTATTTTGTAATTTTATTGATAGATTATTTTTATGTTGATGTTTCCCTGAATTTGTTGGATGAACACTACTTGATCATGATGTATTTAAAAAAATATAATGTTGGCTTTGTTTGTTAATATTTTATCTAGGATTTTGAAAATCTACATTCATAAGTGAAATGAAGTCATACTTTCCTTTTAACATTGTTCTTATTCAGTTTTAGAATCAGGATTATACTAACCTCATAAATTGAACTGGGCAGTTTTCACTCTTTCTCTATTTTCTGAAATTACGTGTATAAGATAGAAATTAGTGCTCCATGGACATTTCATAAAAGTCACCTGTAAAATGCACTGGAGATATTTTAAAACGTAGATCTCTGATAGTATATCACTTTCTTTAACACCTCATAGTTTATTCCTGTTTTGTTCCTCTTCTTGTGCCAATTTTGCTTTTTATATTTTTCAAGAAATATAGCAAATTTCCTTAGTGTTAAAAATATATTAGTGTATAGCTAGTTATTCATAATACTCTTCTATGAATTTTTAAATTTCTGCTGCATCTGTAGTTATCCCCTCATTTACATTCTGTATTTTTTTTCTTATTTGAATCTTCAATCCCTCTCTTTTTCCTTAAGTAGTCTCACCACAGGTCTATCTTATCAGTCTTTCTAAAACACTAGTTTATGATTTTGTTAATACTCTCTAGTTTTGTTGTTGCGATTTGAGATTTCATTGATATCTGTTCCACCTTCATTATTATTCTTTTCTTTCTGTTTCCCACCTTCCTGAATATTATCCTTTGCTTGTTTTGAACCTGTCTTATATCTTGATAAATGTATTTAAAACTACATATTTGTTTCTCAATACGTACTGCTGTAGATGTAGTCTTCAAATTTTAACATGTAGTACTTTCATTATCACTTGGTTTTATATATTTACTTCTTTGGTGACTTTATTATTAACCCAAGAATTACTTAATTATATGTTTTCTATTTTTCTAGAAATAATATATTTCCAGAAAAGTAATGTTTTCTAATAATCTGACATAGATTTCTTTTCACGAATTTTTAAAATTTATTTATTTGTTTTTATTCTTGGCTGCATTGGGTCTTCATTGCTGCGCGTGGGCTTTCTCTAGCTGCGGCGAGCGGGGGCTACTCTTTGTTGTGGTGCATGTGCTTCTCATTGAGGTGGCTTCTCTGGTTGCAGAGCATGGGCTCTAGGCACACAGGCTTCAGCGGTGGTGGCAAATGGGCTCAGTAGTTGTGGCTCACGGGCTTAGTCGCTCCATGGCATGTGGGCTCTTCCCACACCAATGTTCAAACCCGTGTCCCCTGCATTGGCAGGCAGATTCTTAACCACTGCACCACCAGTGAAGCACTCTTTTCACTATCCTTTAAAAAAAATTTTCCTATTTATTTCATTATGACTGAAAAAGGTAATCCGAATAATAGTCATTCTTTAGACTTTCTTGTAATTTCCTTTGTGGCCTAGTATGTGATTAATTTTTTAAACTCTTTTATGTGTACTCAAAAAGAATATGTACTCTATTGGGTATAGATAAATTGAGCTTTATTGATTGAAATATTCAGATCTTCTGCATCATGGCCTATTTTTTTCTCTGTTTAACCTATTCATTTCTGAAGGCTCAGTTTTCTCCTACATAATGTTTTAATGTTAAAACTTCTGACTAATGGGAACATATGTATATGTATAACTGATTCACTATGTCATAAAGCAGAAACTAACACACCATTGTAAAGCAATTATACCCCAATAAAGATGTTAAAAAAAAAAAAAAACTTCCGACTAAAATGATTAATTTGGCTCTTTCTTATCAAGCTCCATCAGTTGTCATTTTATATTTTTTGAGGTAATATCTCAGGTGCATATGTGTTTGCTCTATTGTTGTTTCTACTGACACATGATTTCCTCCCTTGTCCCTGGAATTTTCTTTTGTCAGGTATTAAGACTGCTGTCTCATCTTTTTTGCTTGATATCTTTTTATTTTCGGCCTTTCTATATTCTTTTGTTGTAAATGTGTCTTCTGTAAACAATACAATGTTGGATCTTTTAAAATGTCCAATTTGAGATGCTCTCCCTTTTGATTTGTGACTTAATCTATATACATTTATCATAACCACTCTATATTAGGACTTGTTTCTGCCATCTTATTTTGTAGTTTCCATTACTGATATGTTTTGTTTGTTTGTTTGTTTTTTTCTGTTTTAACCTTCTTACTCTTCACTGAGTAGATGTGATTTTCTTCTGCTGGTTTAAAAGAACATATTTAATTTTTGTTCTTATAGTGATTGCCCTTACCTTAAGATACATGTTTGTTTATTTCTTCTTCCTGACTTATTAAATGTATCAATATCTATTTCCTCTCCCTGACAAGGCAGGTAGTTTAACAGGTTGTCTCACCTATTTGGACTCTGCTTCCCCTGTCCCACACATAATACACACAACAGCAAAAACAACACACACACATACACATGAAACTGATATAGCCTAGATCAAATTTTGGTTCTGGATTCTTATGAATATAGTTTTCCCTTTGCTTTTTTTCTGTAACCTTCCCCCTTTTTTTTTTTTTTTACACAACAGTTTTGCTAGGTTATTTGATCACCCTAACTCTACATTTCTCCTCAGCATCTGTTGGATTCATTTTCCTCTTTTTTGAATATTTCTTCCAAGGGTTTTTCAAAATGAGTCTATGCATATCATAGTTTCTGAGGTTTTTTATGTCAGAAAATATCCAGAATATTTTCTATTATATCTTCACATTTCAATGTCAGTTTGGCTGAATATAAAATTCTATGTACGACACTTTAAAAATAGTATTGCTTTTTTATCTTCTTGCATCCAGTGTTGCTACTGAGAAGTATAATGTAAATCTGTTTTTTTGCATGTGAGCTTCTTTCTCTCTCTGAAAACATTTCAGAATTTTCTTAGTATTCAGTGATTTTAATTCATAGTAATGTGTCTAATTTGGGGGTTTCTATGTCTAGCCTTCATTTTCTCCCCATGCTGTTTTTTTTTTCTCCTGTGAGATCCCTGTTATCTGAATGTTGGTATTTTTATCCCTCATATCTCTTAGTATTTCTTTTACTTTTTAAAATCTCTTTATATTTTCCCCTGCCTCCTGGAATAAGTCTTCAGGAGTATTTTACAGCTCCTTAATTCATTCTTTCACTGTATCTATCTTGCTACTTATCCCAGCTATTATGTCTTTTGCTTCAACTACTATATTTTTCATATTTGATATTTCCACTTGGTTGTTCTTACATCGTATTACTAATATCCTCCCTGATCGAGATTCCTGACAAGCCAATGAACCAGCTTGTGCTGCTGGTTCCTTCCTCCAAAATTAACTCTTGGCAAACTACAGAACTACTGAAGGGAAAAAAGCATGGGTATGAAAAACTAACATAAGACTGAGGACCCTCTGAGAAGACTGAAGGCTCTTTGTGAGTAAGAGTGTGAGCAAGGGGACCCGAGGGGATGGATGTCCACAACCTGGGGTAGAAGAGGGTAGGTCAGCGGAGAGCTTTTAAACCATCCCTGCTCTCTCCTCCCTGCCTGGGCTGCCTCATCACCACAGCAGTCCTGGGCAAGAGTCCCATCAGCTTGGTGGTGGCAGAGAGAATGAGGGGAGCTGATCTGAAGGCAGTGCCAGAAGAAAAAACAAACGCATATACAGTCAGTTCTCATTATTCATAGTGGTTGTGTTCTCTAAAGTCACCACGAACACTGACTTAGCAAATACTGAACTATGCTCCCAGGGGGGATACAGGGTTAGGTTCCTGGAAGCTTCTGGTCACACATTTTTATCAACTGATCAATACAGAACCTTGAACCTTGTTTTATGTGTGTTTCTGTTTAAAGACACCTAATTTAGTATACATTGCTGATGCATTAACATTGAACTCACGCCCAACAGTACTATAACTCATTCTTCAATGAAGCTTATCTGACACATGGGTTTTTCCCATAGGACACGTAGAGCCTTCTTGCCCTTAGGAACACTAGCACTTCAACACTGTTATGGACTAAATTATTTCCACCAAAATTTATATGTGGAAGCCCTAATCCCCAATGTGACCATGTTTGGAGATGGAGGAAGAGTAAGGACCAAAATCTCTGTGATCAGGAGGGGTTTAATGACTAGCTGGGTGGTTTTACTGGGAAACCTTGGTTGTCGGTGTCGTTGGGTCTTTTTAGATGAGATTTTTCTTTAGCTAATAAATCTTTCCCAATATCCTGCCTGAAAATATCATGAATACTCTGCCTGATTTCTGCAAGCTGGGTGGGGTAAGAGCTCAGTCCCAACATTCAGGAGAGAACTTGTATTTAATCCCTCTGTTTTTAATTGTGCTACTGTTTTTTGTTTTTTTTCCCTCTGTTCTCTTTGCCTTTGTGGTTTGTGTCTTTTATTTTTGTTAAGTTTAATGTTATTTTTGTTGGGTTTCAGAAGGGAGTAAAGGCTGACGCATGAGTTAAGGCTGCTACCCTTAACTAGAAACTCCCCTGCCTTACGGTTACCCCTGAGCTGCTCTCTCCCTGAAGACAGCTCCCCGCAATCCAGGTTTTGCTTCCCCAGTCCATGTGGCTGGGCTCTGAGGCACCAGTTCATGTGGGACCTCCGGGACTGCTTGACTGTTTGCTAAAATCCATGAAATTGATTGGCCCTCCCAACATCTGCTGTAAGCACCTTCCCGATGTCAGCCCTGACCAGTGGGTAGATCTCAGACCCTATCAGAGGCAAAGACCCGAACTTCCCTTGCCACCCCTTCCCCTGCTCTGTATTGCTGTGAATAAACCACCTTCTTGTGGTTTTCAACCTCCATCTTGTGGAGTGATGTCCAAATGTGTCATCAGGGTGGCCCTGCTTATGGGGCCAGAGAGGTGTCAGCATGCTGGTGGCTCAATCCAGGCTTTGTGGGGCTGCCTCACAGGTCTGTTCTCTGCTTTTAATATATCTGGCATTGGATTTTATCAATTTGTCCCATGTGGCCAGATGTTAGGAAACTAACTCAGGTGACTCAAACTCACAGCACACTAAGTCACCTTACAGAGTGCTTATTTATTAATTTAAAATGGGTTGTGTCTCTTTCCAGTACTGGACCATTTGTATCTGCTATCCAGGGTATTCATTCTCAGGTATCAAGCCAGAAAGAAAGTTCAGAGTTTTCAGATTTCTGCTGTACACCAGGGCATCCCAGTTACATTTACAGACATTATTTCTAGTTAATCCTCACTTTAACCCTGTGAGGTGTTATCCCCATTTTACAGATGAGAAAACCAATGTTCAAAGAGGCTGAGTAAATTATTCAAGCTTTCAAAACCAGTAAGAGAGAGTCAGAACCTTCTGGCTGCTGTACTTGTGGGCCTCATCCTCCTTTGAACTAGAGGACCACAGAATGAGACACAGAGATGAGATGGTCTCACAAGGTTCATGTCATAGCAGAGTTCAGGGGTCAGGAAGGGCCTCTTTCATGACCCTCGATCTGAGTCCTGAAAGAAGAGTGTGGACAGGTGAAGAGCCAGGTGAGGAGTGTGGGCAGTGGGGTCAGCACGTGCAATGGTCCTGCAGTGGGGAACACATGGGTGAGCTTGAGGAACCGTGTGGCTGCAGCCCAGCCAGCCCAGGCGAGCTCACCCTAGAGACTGCAGAAGGAAGACTGAGATGAAATTGCTAGTCTGCAGCCAAGGTCCCCTTGGAGCTAGGCTGACCCAGTTGCTAGGATCAGACTGCTTTTAGGGAGAGCAGGGAGGATATCAAAAAAACCGGAATTTTCCATCTTCATGTGACACTCTAGGGTGTTCCAGTGTCTCAAATTACCTAAATATATCTTCCAACTAGGATGAATTCATTGTAGTGGACATTACCCATAGAGGATTGTTTAACTGGACTGTCGCTGTTTTTCTTACAATGCTGTATTATCTATAAAGTCCTCAGGTTTGACAAGTCACTGATGATTAATAATTGGAGGACCAGTATTGGACCACCAGACCTGTGGTTCCCCACTTGAAAACCCCTCAGAATTGTTATTGTTAAAACTGACAGAGCCTCACCTGGCCCTCAGCATTGTTATTGTTAAAAATAACAGAGCCTCTGGTCCCAACCTAAGCTACTGAATCATCGATTTTTTTTTTTTTTTCTCACAAGCTCAACAAGCTATTCTGCAGCTGGCCTGACCACTTCTCAGAAAGTCCACACTCTGGGACAGGCTCAGTGGGAGATCACACAACCTCAGCAGGGGTGACTGCAGCACAAATCTTGAGTGAGGCCTGTGTTTTCCGACTCACGGTGGAGATTCCAGCAGGCCAGGGAGTGTATCTTCCCTATGTAGATGCCATGGATGTTCACTTCCCTTCCTTTCATCAAGACCGTACTCACCCATTGAGTCAACTGGCCAGTGAAATTTTCAGTAAAGTGGTACGGGCAATGCTGAGAAATGGTCAACGTCCTCAGGAGGCTTATTAACCATGCATTTCATTGCTTCTAAAATGCACTTTTTATTCACATTTTAACACCTCAGGAATGGGGTTGGGCCTAAAATTGATTGTATCTTAGCATTTGTTACAGTGTGATTGAGACTGTTTTTTCTTTCTCATGGTATGTAAATAATGGTGCCAGTTAAAAATCAATGGTATCTTCAAATTGATGAAACATAGTAGTTGAAAAAGGAATAACGTATTTATATAAACAGGTAGTCGGTATGAGCTTCCTCTTGCTGTTCCCTCTACATGGGTAATCCTGTACCTCTGCTTCACCAGTTCTACTCATCTATTACAACTCAGTTCAAATGCCACCTCCTCCAGGAAGCCTTCTGTGTCACCCCAGTCCCACCACTCAATCCAGATTCCAAGTCCTTCCTCTGGGCTCCTGTATTGGTCTCTGACCTATACTTATCACACGGTTACATTTATCCTATAATTAGTCTACCCCTCCCACAACTAGACAGTGAGCGCCTTGAGAGCAAAGATGCCATGTACACCTCTGTTTTCCTAGTACCTAGCACAGAGCCTGGTATGTAGTAGAAGTTCAATAAATGTTTGTTGAATGAGTAAATGATGGATTGAATAGTTAGAGGCAATACATGTTCTGTATGATA
Organism: Lipotes vexillifer; assembly: GCF_000442215.2. Lineage (NCBI taxonomy): Eukaryota > Metazoa > Chordata > Mammalia > Artiodactyla > Lipotidae > Lipotes > Lipotes vexillifer. The sequence goes on along the minus strand of NW_006779486.1, from coordinate 822,249 downwards.
TATAATGCCACAAGATTTCAGGAGAAAAGCACAGAGCGGGCTGGCAAGGCCAGGGAGGGCTTCAGGAAGGGAATGGGATAGGAGCCATTCTGGCAGGATGGCTGATGGAATAGCGCGGGACTGCAATGAGGAAGGAGAAAGGGGGCAGTGCTAAGACCTTCATTTCTCTTCCTAGGTTGATCTTGTGATGACTGTTACTTGACTGGATTTCATGTTTGAATTTCAGGAAGCTATGGGCTTCCATTCATCATTATTCTTAATAATTAACTCTGGGTGCTAAAACAACAGATGCTCAGGTTCAGAGAAAAGAGCAGTTCAACCCTCCGTGAGCTCTCACAGGAAGTCCTGAATGTACATAGACTTTGTGGTTTAGACCTCAGAGCTTCCTGCCAGAGCCTGACAAGGTTTAGCAAGTCTAAGAAGTTGGGAGAAGGTGGGCGGATGGGACCACAAACAACATGGTACCAACATTTCAAAGCAGGTGCCTTCTCACCACCTATTGTTTTAGAGCCTTAACTGTAAACTGTTTTTTTGTCTCTCCCACTTCCCTCAAAGTACAGCTAGCATGACTGCTAGCTGGGGGTGGGGTCTGAACTTTTAATAATGGTCCCTTAAGACTTGGGATTTGCTTCAGCCAAGTTGTCTCTTAGCCTGCCCTTTCACATGTTGTCTGGTAGGCTCATGGCACCTGCAGTATTCATGGATTCCCCTCTTTTCAAGGATGGTTCTACAGATCGTGGTGACCATGTCTGAAGAGTCAAGGAAGTGAAATCCAAAATGAGATTATGTTTTCTGGTGTCTCTTGTTGAAGTTTGTGCACAGAGATTTCAATTCATTGTATAAATCTACCAATAGGCTGTGGGTCCAGTTTTGCAGTTGAGACCTGGGGAGTGGATTCTGGTTGTTCTGGTGGGGATTAAGGTGGCCCAGTTGAATTGGGATGGCCAAATTTGGTCCTGCCTTCACACCCCACCCACTAGCCTCTTTCTCATTCAGCAGCTGGATGCTGGGCTCCTTTCTACAACGAGTAGACGCTGGGGTTAAGTCAAGGCTTTTGTTTCACTTGTACTCCCGATATGGTGAGCAAGTGTCCACCTAAGAAAACCAAGGGTCTCCCAAGCAGGAAGATGCTTGTAGCGAGACACGGCCACAGCGACTGTTTGACATCTGACACCTGCACCTGCTCTGAGAGGGAGGGTAGGAGAGCTCTAGGATTCTGCGCTCGATCACTCATCATCCTAATGTGTGCACTTTTATTGTTTTTCCCTTCCTGATGAGGTGGAGATCTGTGAGGAGGCCAGAGACTCCAGACGTCAGACCACATGGCTGAGTTGGAAGGTACAGACATGGCTGTGGCTCCTGGGCTAGGGAGGTGATCATGGTCTGCTTGTAGAGCACACTTGATGGAAGTGTGGGCATGCACACCTGGAGTGGAGAAATTCCACAGTGCCTTTTACGGGAAAGGACGGTTTTTAATCTCTTTTAATTAGAGGAAGAGGACAGCTGCATCAGGAGACAGTTACGAGTTTTCTTCGACCTCACAGGGAGGTTTCGTTTGAACTCGAGGCTTGGGGAGGGGAGGGCCTTTTTGCGGGTGAATTTGTTGGCCCAGGGTAGGAGGAGGCCTCTTCTTCTGATGGTGCTGGACACGGGGGCCAGGAGGCCTGGGACGATGAGCGGGTGCTTGGGAACGATGACCAGGTATTGGAGGAGTTTGGGACATGGCTGGAGTTTGAGGAGTTGAGCCTGGAATTTGGTGGGGCTTCCAGCCCCTTTCCTCAGGGGTCACTCTCTTCCCTCTTATCTCCATCTCTTCATCTGCAACAATAAAACCTCTGAAGAGTTTTTCTCGGCAAGATACAATCAAGATCAATGTAACTATTTATTGAGTGCCCCTCCTGTGTACAAGATGTCACGTTAGCTGCTCTGGGGGATACCATGAGGAAGCAGAAGCCACCTCTACCCTCTAGAGATTCCAGGCCTTGGCGGGGTAGGGGGGACAGAAATGCCCACCAGAAAAATAGAGGGAGAGCCCAGGGCTTTAGAGACCAGTGGGGGATGGTTTTGTGCCTGGGTCTCCAGGGAGCAGAGAGGGCACTCAGACCCCAGCCCTGCCTCTGAGTCATCCCAGGGATCATGCCCTAGAGCACCTCAGGGTTAGAGCCCTTGTAATAGGATCTGAGTAGTCAGAGAGGACATTAGTCACTCCCTGCCTTTGGATGGGTCTCTCCGTTACATCTGCCTTCCACCCAGTTCTGCTGTAATTCACCCACACTGCTTTGAGCGGCCTGGACGCTCCTTGAGCCAGCTCCTCACTTATGAGCATAACTTTTTCATTCTAGGTGAGTTGTCAGACAGGCCTGATTCAAGGAAGAAACACTCACAGCCCTAACCCCTCCCCTTGGAACAGTGAATTGGAAAGGGGATATAAACATCCAGTTTTAGAACAAGTGTGTTCCTGTGAGTCCCTGATGTCCTGAAATTTTACCTGTGTTCCTAGGAGCTTGGTCTTGAACCCACCTTGGCCATACCCTCAGGAGAAGGCAAGATGTTTGTTCACAGAAATGGTGTTTCAAAGCTTATCTTTCTACCCACATAGATATATGTGGCTCATTCAACATATGTCCACACAGCTTTATACCCAGTCAGCCTCAGGTGGTGGATCCCAATGAGGCCGGCCTGGATGGAGCTTCTCAAAGCTCCCACATTGTTACCACTGAGAATTTGTTTTTTCAAAAATCAAGCTAACCACAAAATGGAACAAACTGTAACTGCCGGTTACAGCCCTGACATTCTGAAACTACCCATCTCCATTATTTTCTTTCCAGACTCTAAGTGCCAGACCCATGAGTTGTTTCCACGGGGATTTCACCCAGGCCTGCAGTGGGACAGAAGAGAGGGAGCTTACCATTTCTCCTACTCCTCTGTTTTTTCCTCTTGCTAATGTAGAAAATGAGTAGTGCCACGAAGACAAGGAAGACGGTGCCTCCTCCACAAATGCCGATGATGAGATAGATATCCAGACCTTTCTCTGCAAGAGGAACAGACGTGGGATGGATGGGAGAGTCCTGGGAAGAGGGGCCATTTCGTTGCTCTGGCCAAGGACTCGAGGACTCCTGCCTCCTATCTCTCAGACAAAAGAGCTTGGTGGGACTTTTCAACCTCAGGGAAGCTAAACTCATGGCGGCTGGTGAACTGGGTCAATACCTGAGTGGGTGCACAGTCCAGGATAAGCCCTCTCAGAACGTTCCTTGGAGAACTGCTCTCCTGAACCACAAATGCCTGATTCTTCACGTACCAAGCACTGTCCCCTATCAAGGAGAATGTCACAGAAGTTTAGATCTGAGAAAGAGTTTAGAGAAAATCTAGGGTAATCTCTAGTTTCACAGACAAGGCCCAGAGAGGGAGGATGAGTTGCCTGAGGCCACACAGTATCCATTCCTGAGTGGTTCCTTTAAGCAGCCCCTCGTCTCCATGTTTCTGCACTGTTTTTCCAGCTTCATCTCTGGCTGCCCTCCCACATCATGATTTTTTATCACCCTCTTGACCAGAAAGTTTCTAAAGACAGGATACATGTTTCACGTGTCCAACCCAGTTCTCTGACCTCAGAGGCAGCACCCCGTCCCAGATTTTCCCTGGCCTGTGAGAGAAACTCAGACACACAGTGAGTTAGCAGCAGCAGTGGACTTGATCTTCAGCTCACAGACCTTCAGCTGCTGTCATGCCATGAGGATAACAACGACTGTGTTAAGAGAAATGGGTTTGAGTGCAGGCTCTTCTAGGCAAGAGCTGTGTGACCTTTGGCAAGTTACTCCACCTCTCTGAGCCTGTTCCTGTCTTTAAAAAATGGAGATAAGGAACTTATATCACAGGTGGCTGCTGGAAGTCAATCAGATAATGGATGTGAAAGTGCTTTGTAAACTGTAAAACTACACACAAAGATGAGGGTCTGCTCTGACTACAGTTCTGTGCACCAGTGCTTCTGGGAGCTATTTCCCAGGAGGGATGCTGGGCCATCTGCCCTTTTGTGAGTCAACAGCAGTCACAGAGGCAGCAGCTGGGGCCAGGGTTCAGGGGACTCGTACATCTGGAGAACAAATGGAGCTCTGCCCAACATCACAGGGAAACCCTTCTCTAGCCAAACATTCCTGGGAAGATGCTATTGTTCATGAAGCCCAGGATGGGCCCCAGGAGCAAGCCAGAGGCTCAGAAACGAAACTAAACAGGTTTCCAGACTGCGGTGGGTTGCTAATCCTTGCTTTCTTTCCTAAGTCACTCTCTGACCCATTCTTTGCCTGCCAGTTACGCAGCCTCTCTATGCTCTGTGGATGAAGGGGCTTCTATTGGAAAAGCAGGCATAATCCTAACCTGCTGTGAAACTGGACCGGGAAAGTTAGGGGGGGTCCTTTAGGCTCTGCCTGCTTGGAGGAAGGGCCAGGGCTATTGGAGTCCACCTTGGGCTGAGCCAAGGACTTCCACGGTCTGACCTGGGTGAGGGGGGGCATGGGCCTAGGACCAGTTGGGGAGCAGGGACTAAACCATGCAGCCACTAGCTTGTCTTCTCAGAGTCCTCAGGCAGGGCAAGCACGCCCCTACCTGGGCACACTTGGGAATGTTGGAGCGCCTTACACAGTCTGTTCACAGATTTGTCCAGCACAGCCTCTGGGGGCTTTCTGCGGGGAATGTTCCAGCGTGTCTCAGAGGCAGCTGTGGCTCTGTCATTCAAAGCTATGTCCTCACAGTCACTAAAACCAGCCACACTCCTTCCTGCACTCCCTCTTGGAGATAACGTGCCCGTGAGTTTATGTGGTGGAGTTCTTGTGTGTCCAAACCTGCTCCTTCCTCCTACTATTTTGCTTTTAAGTACATGGTCATCTTTTCTGAGTTAAGTGCTTAATCTTGTCATTGTTCCTCTCTGCCTTGGCCTTTTAGGATGAAACATCCAGGTCCATTTTAGAGTCTTCAAGAGCAGCCCTGTCCTCCCCAGTCTCCCCCTAGGTATTCCTCCCATCTCTCTAGTGGCCCCTTCCCAGACTGGCTCCCACTCTGTACCACAGAGTAAGGGACAGGAATGCTCCAGTCTTCAAACCTCAGCTTCCCCCAAAGCCCTTCTTCCCTTGCTCCATCCCTCATGCACACACATTTTTATACTGATGGGATCTAGTTAAAATAAGCGTGGAGTAGGGCTGCCAGATAAAACACCGAATGCCCAGTTAAATTTGAAATAAACAACGAATAGTTTTTAGTATAAGTATGTCCCACGCAACACTTGGAACACATTTATACTGTCTCTTTTTATTTGCTAAATCTGGCAACTCTAATCAACAGCCTCCTAAAAGGGGATAAGAGCTTGTGAAGTCGAGGAGGGGCGACTTCAGTCACTGTGCCTTAGTGATGGGGGGCACGGAGGGACGGCTGGTGGGCAGACATAGACTTCATAGGAGGTGAAGTGACGCTGGTCTGAGCGTGTGACTGGCAGACTCTAGGATGGTCCCCGCTGAGCCCTGCCTCCTGGTATTCCCACTGGTGTGACACCCCTTCTGATTAGATGTGGGCTGGACTTACTGAGAGGCTCCTAATGAATAGAATACCGCAGCAGTGATGGGACATCTATCACTCCTGAGATCAAGTACAAAAAGTCCACAGCTTGGGCTTCCCTGGTGGCGCAGTGGTTGAGAGTCCGCCTGCCGATGCAGGGG
>NW_006779486.1:806044-816089 GCF_000442215.2 Lipotes vexillifer | reverse complement strand
CCCGGACCAGGGCACGAACCCGTGTCCCCTGCATCGGCAGGCGGACTCTCAACCACTGCGCCACCAGGGAAGCCCCCTTCCTGTGTCTTGATTACAGCTTCATGAAAGACTCTGAGCCAGAAACATCCAGTTAAGTCACTCCCAGATTCATGACCCACAGAAACTGTGAGATAATAACTGCTTGTGTTTTAAGCCACTAAACATGGGGTTGTTTGTTATGCAGCAACTGATAACTCATTCAAAATGTATATTAAAAAGTCTCACTTCTGATTTCACACCAGCTCAGGGCTGCTTCCTAGGGTCACTGACCAGCCATACTCACTATAGAAACTCAGGGCCTCTGGCCAAATAACTATCTTTTGTGCTCAGTTTCCTGTCAGGGGGTTGACTAGACAGCAGTGGAGACATAATCCCAGAGTATCAGATGAGTAGACTCTTGGGGATCACAGGGCTCATCTTCTTTGTGGACCAGGAGGCTGAAGCCCAGAAAGGGGAAGGAACTCTGTCCAAGTCAGCCCTATATATTTGGACAGACCCAAACTAGAAATCAAGACCCCTGGTTCCCAGAGAAGGCCACCTTTCAAAAATTACTTCTAGGGGCTTCCCTGGTGGTGCAGTGGTTAAGAATCCGCCTGCCAATGCAGGGGACACGAGTTTGATCCCTGGTCCGGGAAGATCCCATGTGCCGCGGAGCAACTGGGTCCGTGCACCACAACTACTGAGCCTGCGCTCTAGAGCCCGCGAGTCACAACTGCTGAAGCCCGTGCACCTAGAACCCGTACTCCACAACAAGAGAAGCCACCGCAATGAGAAGCCCACGCACCACAACAAAGAGTAGCCCCTGCTTGCCACAACTAGAGAAGGCCTGCACGCAGCAACGAAGACCCAACACAGCCAAAAATAAATAAATAAATTTATTTTTTAAAAAATTACTTCTAGGGGTCACATGAAGCTGGTGGTCCAGGGAAGAACTTAGACTCTTGAAGTTTCAGAACTTTCTGGTGCTGGGCTGCCTGCTCTGAGGCAGTAAGAACATTGCCCACCTGTGTTCATGGTCCTCTCTGGCCTCGAGCTCTTCTTCCCCCCAAGCCTCTAACTCCCAGGGTTTCTACAGCCCTTCTGCACCTGCCCCTGATAGGAGGTGCCAGCCATCTCCCCTCCAGAAAGGAATCTTTTTTGCTCCCTTCTCCATTATTGCCCTAGGAGCCACAACCATGGTCACTGACTAGCTGAGGGATCGTGGGCCAGTCAGCTTGCCTCTCTGGGAAGTGGCGGTCTGTGTGAGATCACAGTTACAGCTCCTTTTATCTCTTCAACTCGGCAATTCTTTCTCCTAGCAGAGAATCTTTTTCATTGCCTGAGGTTATACCACGCTCTCTGAGAAGATTCCCAAGATGGGCAACCATAGAGCACTAGCTCCTCTCTCCTCTAGGACTTCCCTTGAAGATTTCCGGGGAAAATAGGTATGTTTTCAGTCCTCATCCTGAGCCGAGGATGCCTCCCAGCCCAAGCACCCAGGCCCTGCAGCGGTCCTCTGCTGTGGGCCTCAAAGGCTGTGTTTGTGAAGTGAACTTGGGGTGTCTGACCAGTGCCCACCACGCACCTGAACAGCTGATGGTCACCGTGCTCGTTTGGGCACCGACATTGTTACTCGCCACGCAGTTGAATGATGCAGTCCATTTGCTGTTCCACTTGTGTGTGATGACCTTCTGATGACTTTCTTTGATATGGGTCTCATTTAAAAACAGTTTTAACTTAGGGTCACTTCCTTTTGCTACCTCGCAGATCAGGGTTCTGTTGGTACAACTCCAGGAAATTACAGGTTTTGAGACCAACTCTGAAAAGAAAAGAAAGATCCAATTCATATTAGGCCATTTACTGATTGTAAAAGACATACCTATTTTTTTTTTATTTTTTTATTTTTTCTTGCGTTATGCGGGCCTCTCACTGTTGTGGCCTCTCCCATTTGCGGAGCACAGGCTCCGGACGCGCAGGCTCAGCGGCCATGGCTCACGGGCCCAGCCGCTCCGCGGCACGTGGGATCTTCCCGAAACGGGGCACGAACCCGCGTCTCCTGCATCGGCAGGCGGACTCTCAAGCACTGCGCCACCAGGGAAGCCCCAGACATACCTATTTATAGAGGGGAAATTGAGTTAGTTTGGGACCAGAAAAAATTTCAAAGACCCCTAGCAATTTTCAAAAATCATTTCTATTTCATTTTATTTATACAGCACATTCACAAAAAATTTAGTTCTGATATTTACAGATTATATCAGTAAAAAATACATCATATCACAGGCTTATGTGCTGTTTTATACCTTAAAACGTTTTCACATATAGGATACCATTTCATCCTAACAGAGAGGTGGACGTTTTTCTTCTTGTTTACAGATGAAGGGCCCAAGGCTCTGAGAGGTTAAATGGACAGTCCAAGGACACCCACTAATAAATGACAAATCAGGAGAGGAGCTCACCCTTCCAAATCCAAGTTCAGTAGTACGGGTAAGAGGTTTACCACACTCTGATCCCCATATGCTCAGGAGCCTGTGAGGGATAGCGGGGTGGGGGCAATGCTTTAAGAGCAGCTGGGAACTTGTCCCTGGAGGACTGGTACATGTGTAGCCTGGGGCCTTGGTCACAAATGAAGCAGCAGGTCCTGGGAGCAGGGGGCCAGGTGTGCAGTTCAAGCTCTGGAGGGAGAGAACGCCTTCAGCGTCCCAGAGCTGCTGGACCTCACTGGACCTCACTGGACCGCATCCACAAGAGAAGGATAAGAAAGACATTCCCCACCTGTCACAGCAGGGATGACATGTGGCAAAGCCATGGCACACTGACAGGTACTGACAATATTGGTGGTAGTTGTTATAATCATAATCATACACGCCCTGCCTCTCCTCTTCTGACGTGATAATATTCGAAGGCTGCGTCATGAAAGAAAAAGCCCTGGCCTTGGTGTCAGTTGGGCCGGGTCCAAATCCTACTCCACCACTTGCGAGCCTTCTGCCCTTTTTCTCATCCTTCCCTCTCTTTCCTCAGACTTGCCACTTTCCTCTCTCAGCATCCTTCCATTCATTATGCAGATGGATAGCTTTTTTTTTTTTTTCTGATTTCCTCCCTCCCAGACAATAATATCTTCCTCATGAACTTTTTCACCAAATTTCATTTCTGTCCCAAAATATAGGCAAGCAGAAATTAAGGTGTTTTTTTTTTCCCATCCAGGGATTCGGTGTGACCCAGAATGAAGAGGATGGAAAAACATCACCATACAACAAGACAGGGTCAGTGCATACTCAAGGGGTTGAGTCAAGGAGTTTGCTTGTGTTTTCAAAATGGAAATACTCTTTTTTTATTTATGACAGTAAATCACATCACTGTAAAAATTGATAAAATACCAAAAAAGTTTCAAGAAGATTAAAAACCACTTGCAATTCTACTACCCAGAGTCAATAATTATTAATGTTTCGATGCGTCCCTTTAGCAGACGTTTTCTATGCCATGCATACCACATATAAACAGTGTTCTAAAAACTAAAACTGGATGATAGATATTTTTTAGTCTGCCTGCTTTCCTTTAATGATCTATTATGAAATTCTTTTAGGAACACCAATAAATATACACTTTCATCATCTTTTTAAATGATCTATTCTTGATTTAATTAATAAGTTCCTAACTGCTGGGGACTTTAAGGTCCTTTCCAGTGTTTCACTGATATGAACCACCCAGAGATGAGCAGCCACTCGAAGTCATATCTTTACATACATCCTCTCTGTAAGATAGTTTCATACAAGAGGCATGGTTGGATCCTGTGGGGCACGTCTCACAGATGAGGCTCTTTGATTCCACTAACATCTGCTCTTAAGGGGACTTGCACTGGTTCCTCAGCTGGCAGAAGCAGCCCCCTCCTTAAGGAGATGTGGGTACCAAGGTTGGAGACTGAGAAGCATGGAGGAACTAAGAGATGGGGAGAGCACGAGCACTGAGGAATCAGGTATAGTGTCCCAGGTGCCCAAGGCACCTATGCTTAGTTGTTTCCCTGAAGCCTTGTCCCACTGAATAGCCGATAGTTATTATTATGAAAATCAGACTCAGAGCAGACAGAGAATTTGCCCAAGGTCGTATGGCAAGAAATGGTGACTGGACCCACAAATTGACATGCTGTGTGACATTCACACACACACACACACACACACACACACAAACACAGTGAGATGGCTGTTGTGTCATGGAAAGATCTGTGTCTTTTGGCAAAGGAGTGAAGGTTTATTTTTGAGGTCATGAAAGCATTCTAAAATTGATTGCGGTAATGGTCGTACAACTCTGTAAATATACTACAAGCCATGGAATCATGGCTGAACTTTATAGTATGTGAATTATACCACAATAAAGCTGTTTGGGGTGGTGGGTGGGGGAATGTCACCATCCTTGCTAAAACTAGCCTTGGGTTTGGATCCTGACTTTGCTCCTGTCAAGCCACTTCTATTTCCTTATAGATAGTAAGGGGATAATAACAGCTACCTCTCAGGATTGTTGGGAACCTTAAATGAGATCATGTAGCAAAGCACGTGACATCTCACTGGTAGCCATTATTACCACTGCAGTACCAAAGGAAACAGGAATGTGAGGCTCAAGTTCAAAACAGGACACAAGCCCATGCTGGCAGGAGTCACGACATCTGTGGTTCCCAGAGCCCACAAGCAGAAGTCCCTTCTGGCTCCATTCTGTCTCGCCCCATTTCTGGAATGTACTCTCCGTCCTGGCGCAGGTCTAGGTATGGAAAGTTGTCATTTGCAGAGGAGCTGACAATGTCTGTGACTGTTGGGGGGGCGCTGCTACCAGGTCCGAGTGCTCAAGAACAGGGCTGGATGGTGACTCTAGGTAGGAGGAGGGGGCCCTTCTTTCGGCAGCGTTTCCTGGGCAAAGCACGGAAATGCTTATTCGCTCACTGAATCTCTGGCTGTGCTCATGCTGGGGCTCCTGTCTTCCTCTCCAAGCTAAGTACAGCTTCCTCTTCTCACTTTTATCCACACCCAGCCAAGTGACCCCTGGACTTATGACTTCATTTTCACTTCCATTCTATTGTACTTTCTGTTCCCTCTCTCCCAAACTCAAGCCACTTTGTACATCCTTTCTCCACACATGACCCCCAATGTAATCGTTCTTTAGGCATTTTATAGGCACCCTTTAGTCTAAGCCACTAGTTATCATCTTTGGCTTCTCATTAAAATCACCTGGGGAGTTTAGCACCTACGATGCCCAGGCCCTGCACCAAGAAACTCTGATTAAATTGGCCTGGGATGGGACTCAGCACTGGTAACTTTAATAGCACCTCAGCTGATTCCAATGTGAAACCTGAATTGAGTGTCACCGACCAGCCCCTCCCTAGTTCACTTGGATTAAAGCAGCAGCTTCCTAGCTAGGCTTCGAGCTTCCATCTTCAATAGCTACTACTGCCCTCCCAGTACACGCATAGACATACAGAGCCACACCTTGTGTATTTTCTACAGATATATCAGCGAAAATCATCTCCCACCTTTGATCATGCCGATGTTGAGCTGATTAGAAACAAGGGCTGTTCATCCTTAAATTCATCATTTCCAGCCCTTTTCTGTCTTACGATTACTCCTTCAGGACATCCTGGCTTGAAATTGTCTCTCTGGATGGAAGACCCACTGCCCTGCAGTCAGCCTCCCCTTCCCAGTCTCATACCTGGCTTGCCCTTCATCATCCACCTGGAATGGCCACCTTTTTTTTCTTCCCACCTGTTCCCCTCTTCTTGATTAACGCAGGATCTTAATCCAGATCCTTCACTCAACCCTGCATCCCCACAGCCTCTGAAGAGAGAGTTTGAGGTATGTAGACTTGAGGGTATATTAGCTGTGGATTCCATCTCTCTCACAGGACTGGAGCCTGCACCGAGGCAGGAGGGATGCATTCGATTTCCTTTAGGGCTCCCCCAAGGCCAAGGTCAGGGCTGGGGACACTTCATAAATGCTATTCCTCAACTTGCTAAATAGCACCCATGCTGAGATGGAGGAATTTAGGGGACAGAGACTTACCTTGAATCTTCAAATCAAACGCTTTCTCCAATATGTTTTTTCCATTCGAATCATATACAGATACTTTGTAGACATCGCTATCATTTCTCTTCAGAGCTTTAATTTTCAGAGTTCCATTTTTTAACATCACATACGTGTCCGTTATCTGGTAAGGTGGCTTGTCTTGTTTTAATTGTGCAATCTTGATTTTGTTTCTGTCCCATCGTATATCTGCTACCCTATCATTCATTTGAAAATCAGGAATGTCCAGGTTGATGTCACGATCCAGGCAACCCCAGATGACTTTAGTATTTTCAGGGACCTCACCTACAAAAAGCAAGAAAGTTACTGAGGTAGCTCACTGCCAAGGAAAGCTGGGCTGTGACCTCTCTGACTCTTGCACTCACTTCAGGGTTTCCAAAGAAGCTCCTAATGGTGACAGTGGAGACCCACGCACCAACTTACCTTTGGTGGAAACAGCGAAAATCAGAAGGAAGCTGGCTAAGATTTTACACATGAGGCTCATCTTTGGGGTTAGTTTCCTTCTTGTGATTCTGGGCTCTTCTTTAAAAAGGAACTGAAATAACACACCAGTGGAATCCACCCCCTGAGAGCTTAACCACGTGCCTCTCCTTTTTGCTTCTTTACAGTGACATAGAAAACACACACACACACACACACGCGCGCATGCACACGCATACAAAACCTGGCTGATGTGCTCCTTTGCCAAAGCAGGTATATTTATGAGTGTGTGTCTTCTTATAACATTTTAATCCTCACAACAACCTTGGCTGGGTTTTATTATTCCCGTCGAAGAGAAAAGGAACTAAGAGGTTAAATAAATCACTCAGGATCACCCTTTCCTTAACAAGGAGCCAAATTCAACCACACGGCCCATCTTCTATCCGTTCTGCTGTAACGTCCCTAACAGGACCACATAGAAATATAGGTAAATGTTTGTAAGCGAATAGCTAGCAGAATACAATCATTTATTCCATGATTACAAATACTGGAAAATGTATACATACTAAACAATTATGAAAGTGGATTTTTTTCTCTTTCTCAAAAGACATTTTAAATGTTCTAAGACTGTTTATGTGATAAAAAGAAACAAATATAAATTGAGTCTCAGCTGTAAATGCTTGAAATCCCCAAATCTTATGTTTAGCATACATTTTATAACTATATTGAAATTCACAGATAGGTAAATAAAAAATTGTTCCAAAACAAACAAAAATGCATTGAGACTATGAAATGCTATTAAACAACCAGAACAAATCATCCAAGAAACATTTAAGATGGTTAACACTGTAGATGGTTAAGGAAAGGAAGAGATAAGGAGAAAAAAGAGAAGTGCTAGAGGACAGGAGAAAGAAAGAGGAGAGAAATGTGTGAGACAGGGATAGAAACAGAGATGCACTGATGGACACAACCAGAAAAAGAGACACAGCTATAGAGAGAGGAGCACCCAGTTACAGATTTCCAATGTAAAATTCTAGCCTTATGATTCTTTAGGATAGAGTGAGCAAAAATCTTAAAAATTGTGCTTGTTTTCTGTTTCAACTTTAGGTGCAACCATGGATGTCCTGTCTTAGAAAGTTGCCCAGGAAATGAAGGTAAGTCAAAACAATGGATCTCAACCACTGGGCAAAAGGAAGCCTGAATAGGATATTTACCTCACGATTGTGTAGCAAATCCCTAATTCACATCATCCACAAAAATAGAACGCAGTTGGATTACATTTTTAAATGTTAAAAGTATAACACAGTGCTGCAAAAAAACAGTATAGAAGGATATTTTCATGCCTTTGAGTATGGAAGGCCTACCTACATATCCTATAGGTTCCAAAAGTATTAATAAAGAAAAGATGGATACAACTATGTAAAAATGTAATTCTGAAGTATAGGCAAAGAGATGATGAACAAAAGGAAAAGAATGACAGAAAACTTTGCAATATATATGAAAAATTATTAATATCCAAAGTATATAAATTATTCCTATCAATCAAAAAGACAAATGAAATTCAGTGTTTAAAATGAGCAAAGGATATAAATGAGCAGTTTATAGAAGAAAAACTTTATAGAAAAAAATGTCAATAAATGTATGAGAAGCCATCTAATGTTACATATATATATATATATTATAGCCATAAAACACCATTTTCACAATCAGATTGACAAAGTTAGAAAAGATAGTGATTTACATTATTGGCATGAATGTAGGGAGAAACAGGCACCTTCATATAATATTAGAGGGAGTATATAAAGCCATACCTCCCGTGGGGTGGAATTTGGAAAATTTCACTAAACTTTAAAATATATATATTTTTTTACCTAGTAATTTTAATGTGAGAAATCTATCCTTCACAAATACTTGGCATAAATGTGCAAAAATCCTGTTCAAGGATGTTTGTTATAGTGTTTTTTTGTAATAAAAATGTTCAAACAACTAAAATTATGGTATATTCATACTATGAAATATTGAATAACAGTTAAAATAGAATAAAGTAGCCCTAAAAGTAAGAATATATTATATTTTATCATTATTATAATATATTCTATCACATGTAATAGTGTATGCATAGGAAAAAGTCTGTAAGGACTCATGCCAAACTTAACAGTGTTTCCCCTCTCAGGACTAAAATTTGGAAGCGGAAGAAAGGAAACTTTTTACTTTATCAACTTCTGTGAAGTTATAAATTTTGATAATGAATACATTAAATTTGTAATAAAAAGTTTTTTTGATAGAGGGTGCTTAAGACACAAGTTTTCTCAAAAGTATATGCAGATCCTGAGAAGCAATTATCATCTAGCTTCCTTGCTTGTAAGTGGCTAACTCACTGGCCATCTGCCAACTCCAGCCTCTCAAGGTCTGGTCCAGACGATGTGGTGACGGCCATGGTGTTACCTGCTTCAGCTTTCCTGATAGTTTTCCTAGGCTCTCATGGAGGAAGTGGAGAGCAGCTTTCTGTTCTTTTTAAAACGTTAATCCTGCTCCTCTCACATCTTTCTTAATTCTGAATGACGAATGAGCTGGACTTCAAAGGCAGAAACTGAAAAAGAAAGGGATCGATAAATCTATGTAAAATTTAAAAATTTTGTACATAAAAAGCCCTAAAAACCATTAAAAGACAAAGTACTAAAAGGGACAAATTATTTGCAAGATATATAACAAAGTTTAATTATCCTTAAAATTGAATTTTTATGTAAATGTAGAAAGAAAATGTAGAAAAAACACCTTGATATTAAATTTGGTTAAGGTTGTCAAAGGGACAATTCACAAAAAAAGAAATACAACTGAATAAGCCTATGAAAATGTAGTCAATTTATTAATAAAGCCATGTAAATTTTAACACAGATGCATGTTTCATCTTTTTAAAAAAAATTAAACTGTACAGTGTTAATGATGGTAAAAACAGACATTCTTGAATATGGACAGTAGAAATGCAAACAGGTGTAGAGTTTCTGGTGGACAGTTTGTCAGTGTGACAGTTTGTCAGTTTGTCAGTGTGACAAATATCAAGAATATTCATATTTTGACCTAGCAAGTCCACAAGAATGATTTTATCTTAAGGAAATAATGAAAGACTTACAAGACTTGGCTAAAAGTTTATATCTTGTAGCATTTTTTCTAAGTCAAAATTGCAGATGATTTAAATATTGGAAAGGAGGAAATTTGTTAAACAAATCATGATATGGACAAAAACTGAATATGGAAAAAAAAAGGTCACGATAAACAATGTAATTCCACTTTTGTTTCTCAAAAAGTGTGTGCTGGGTGTGTGTCTTTTGGAAGGATGTCCACCAGGGTGTTGGTCTCTGCGCGTGGGATAATGGCTACTGTTCTGTTGTCCTTGTTTGTTGCTGCTATTCTAACATTTCCGAATTGAATATATATTGCTTTTCAATTGATTTCTTTTTAATTCTAAGTGGGCCTCCCACTTAGATAAAACCTCCCAGTACTGAGGGTGGGTGCAGTTCCTACCCTCCTGCATGGGGGGGGGGGGGGGG
>NW_006779486.1:762414-805914 GCF_000442215.2 Lipotes vexillifer | reverse complement strand
GGGGGGGGGGGGGGGCGGAAATCCACTGATGACTCATTCCAAATTTTCCCTCTCCATCCTCACTGCCCTCTAGGGGCTGTCTCTTGTTCTGTCTTCCTTGACTCTTCTTACCCAAACTAATACTCCTGGGGAAATAGTCTAAGAGGGAAGGGAGTAAGAAGCAGAGGAGGAGGGGGCGGAAGAAGACGTTTGCAGAGATCTCGCTCTCGGACCCTACTGACTCCCCTACTGGATCCCTGACTACTGAAACACCTTTGGTCCTCACTCCTGCCTCCCTCAAGTTGTGTCAAGGTAATGCGCTCGAGAGAGAATCAGGTTGTGTTCACGCTGCAGCAGTTCGCGCCCAACCGAATGTCCTGAATTGTCAGATTTCAGAGCAGCAGGAAATTCAGGAAGCGATCTGGTCTCCTCTCTGCATTTCAGCTGAGGGTCTTGAGCTCAGGGAGGTTCTGGGGTGTGTCTGTCCGCCTTGTCCAAGTCAGCAGCCTAATGCCCAGCTTCTGGGACACTGTCTGTTACCCACTGAGACCTCAGGGTCATCTTTGCCTCCCACCCCTCGTGTGTTTCCTCAGCTTAGGGATCACTAAGTCCAGCCTCGCCTTCCTACTTAACATACATCTCCTCTCTTTGGTACCCCTGCTTGTGCCCTCGTTACACCTTCCCGCAAGCTCAGGTGAGAAACACGAGAAAGGAGGTAAGCAGGTTGCATTTTATACTAAAAACTGAGTATGCTGTGGCTTCAGTGAGGATCAGAAAGGCCACACCGTGTGTGTGTGTGTGTGTGTGTGTGTGTGTGTGTTTGCAGCCTGGTCCTGCTGATATGCAGCTTGGCTGTGTATCTGGGTGGTCACATCAGAATCGGCATCGATCCGCAGCCATTTTCACTGCCAGGCAGCAAGTAGGTCTTCTCCCACAGGCAGCCTCGTGCAGTCAGTTGCCGATGCATATTCCACGTAGGGAGACCTCCATCTCTGAGCGCCAAGTCCTCTGCCAGGTGTTATCTCCTCTGAGGCAAGAACTGAGCTTTCTTTTCCTTTGGAGTTTCCCACCCACACAGCAGGCAGGAGAGAATCAACCCACAGAGACTGTTCCTGTGTGAAGTCTGGATACCTGAAATGAGAGTCATTCAGCCTGGAAGTCCCCCACGGGGGGGAGGGGCTGAGGGGGCCGTAAATGCCTCTGAGAGAAGGGATACACTATGTCTATGTACGTCACTAGCTGTATAATCACGTGATTACAGAGAAAAGAGATTTGTGCCAAACAGAGCTGGCCCACGCATACTAGTTATACAGATCTAGGCATGCAGTTTCTGCTTGTGAGCCTCAGTTTCCACATTTGTGAAAGACGACAAAGGCTCCATTCTCAAGCTCATTGTGAGTCAGATGAAGTGATGTGTGTCCAGTGTCTAGGGCAGTGCCTGGCCCTGAGGAGATCCTCGACAAACCAGCTTTCCTGTTTGCCACTATGTTCCAGATAAACGGGTCTACTTAGGAGAATAAGGGGAGGGGACAAAACTGAGAAGCTTTGCCTTCAGAAATAAGCCAGGAAAGCTGGAGGCTCTCAGGGTTTCGGAATACTTTCCAGCAAGAAATTTGCAGATTAAGACCAACAAGAGCTAGGAAACTTTAAGATTTCTTAGGGCACGTATTGCTTTTCTCTGCTTTTTATTTTTGTAATCTTCTTCCCCGTACTTATTTCTCAGGGCTGCTGAGCTAGAATGCCAGCAGGACCTGTGAGTTTGTGATAGGAGAAGCAGTGAAACAGAGCGCTTCTCAGCTGCTAGGCTTGGGGACACGAGCCCAGGGAACAAGAAGACGGTACTGGCTGCAGGGTAGGGGAAAAAGACTGAGGGCCAGCACCTGAGAAGAACAGGATGGAGACACCGGCTGGTCTAGGCCCTGAGAAGGGTCCACGGTGGCTGGAAGTCCATGTAACTCTCCCACAAACAGCAAGAACGCAGTAAATGCTGGTTGCGTGAACAACTGAATAGAGAAGGTCAAAGAAGGGGTGGTATGCTGGAATTCGAGCTGCAAGACCCAGGTTTAAAGTGAGTTCTAACTTCTCCCACTGGCTAGCCGTATGCCCCTCAAAGTCCTTCTGTGAGCCTCAGTTTCATCGAGTCTGGGATGGCGAGGTAGGAGAGGGGCAGCAATTCTGCTGGCTCAGTTTAGCTCAGAAGGTTGTGGTGAGAGCTAGATAAGGTAACTGATGAAAAACTTACACGTGACGGTGAGAGTGGCCATCAAAAACGTATGGGGAAATCATCAAAGGGAGGTTTCTGGGCTTAGTGAAGGCGCAGCCAGATCCCACTGCAGGAGAGAGGGCAATCTCTTCCGAGTTAGGTGAGCTGGGCGGAAAAGAAAAAGATCACCGATCACCGCAGGGCAATCCAGCAGCTCCCGGGACTGCTTTATTTCAAAGGACCATGGGGCAAAGCTTCCTCCTGCTGCTGCTGCTGCCACCCTCCGGTCACAACCTGAACTGCACCCTTGCTAATTGCACTGGAGGTGGTTAGAACGCTTAACCTTTGCATACAAACTATTTGTGTAGTGTTTTTGTTTACATTCCCCCCCACTAAAAAAACCATGTTCTTTCACCCACACAATATCCTTGCAGTATAAGCATTTCTGTAGGTGAAGAAACCAAAGCTTGAGGAAGTTAAATGAATTTCTGTGGAGACTTAGCCAGGAGATGACCCAGATTCTTTTATCCAAGAACCGCGTTCTTTCTGCCACTACAATAGTAGGTCTCAGAATCTGAGCATGGGCTTCTCCTTACCTCTTCTCCTGCCCCATCCTTCCTCCACGGTCCCAAACTCCTGATACCCCATCTGTATCCGAGGCCACCTGTGAGCAGGGGTGGTGCGGCTACAAAGATGAGCAAGGGACGTGCAGCCCCTGTCCTCCCAGGGATCTCAGACTCATGAGGGAGGTGAGACAGGCATCCAGGGACCAGAGTACCCATGAGACGTGCCACAGACACGCTCAGGTGGAATTCATGGGAGAGCAAAGAGGCTCCAGCTGGGAGAGGCTGAGCCTGAGCTGACCCTTAAAAGACTAATAGGATACAAGTTCATAAAGTGGTCAGTGAAGGACATCCCAGGCTGAGGGCCCAGCAGGAGGGAAGCACAGATGCAGACAAGCTTCAGTGCGAGGGAAAGAGGTGCTCCTGTTTGGCAGAAGAGGGAAGTGGGCAGTGACGCTGGGCATGGTGGTTGGGGACAGGATGCCATTCACACTACTTTCTAAGGACCCTCCATTCTTCCATGCTTTCCACTTACTCTTTTAACAAATATTTATTGTGACAGGCACATATTCAGTTTGTTTCTAAGGATAGTAGCAAAACCAACACTTTGTCACATAGTATTCATTTATTTATTCAATGAATGTTTATCGACTGCCTATTTCCCTGTGCCAGGTGCTCTCCGGGGCCCCGGGATGTATTCTACCCCCTCCCCTCCCCCAGTGAACTTACATTCTAGTGGAGACACAGACAGTCTACAGCATAAATAAGTAAGATATAAGCATTTAGATGGTGAAAATGAGGGAGAAAAATGAGGACTAAAGCAGGGGTGCAAGCCGGGGTGGAGGGTTTGCACTTTTAGAGAGTGTGACCACGAAGGTCTTACTGAGGAAGAGTGGCTCAGGGTAAAGGCCTAGGGGAGTGAGGGAGTGGGGGGGGCGGGGCGTAGCGTGTCGGGGAGGAGTGCTCCAGGCGGGGGAACAGAGCACACGAAGGCCCTGAGGTGAGACCGCAGCAGCGCATTGCGTTTGGGGAGGGGTTTACCAGTGGGGACGTGGGGACCGGGCAGGTGTTGGGAGAAGAGGCCAGGGAGGCAGAGGAGGGACAGGCGGTAGGAAGTCATAGGAGGCTTTGTTCCGAGCAGAAGCAACTCAGTGCTGCCTGCCTTGAAGTCTCCTTCTTTCTGCAGAGTTTAAAGCAATGTGAAAGGAGCCTTTTCTGCAGCCTGGCTCTGTAGATTTGATTGGGGTGTGGGGAATTGAGGCCAGGGGGGCCTGGGATGCACAACAAACAACCACTAACGTAGTGTCATAAAACAACCTCCATGCTATTATGCTCCCAGAACCAGTGGGCACAGCTCTTCCCTGCCCTGCCACGTCTGTAGCCTCCACTGGGAAGGCTCAGGTGGCTGGAGGGATGCTGGGAGAGCTGGGAGAGCTGGGCCTGGGGGAGGCACATCCAGCACTGACTGTTCGTAGGCCTGATGCCTGCACTGGGGGGCTGCAGCACTGTGGGCCGGAGGACCCCACGTGGCCCTTTATGCGGCAGTGTGGTGGCTTCCTTCCGAGAGGGAGGGGCCCCCAGAGAGCCAGGATTCCAAGAAGAGCAGGCACAAGGGCCTGGCCTTTTATGACCTAGCCTCAGGAGTCCCAGACATCATTCCCATGCACTCAGCTGGCTGAAGGAGTCACAGAGCTCAGATTTCAGGGACGACTAGGCCCCATGTCTTAATGGGGGGCATCTCAAAATAATAGCAGCCTCTTTAAAACACCACCTCAATGAACCGTGAGGCCTGAGGCCGGTCTACAGGCCAGTCAGAGCAGAGCACCAGACTTCCCTGATGGTGCAGTGGTTAAGAATCTGCCTGTCAATGCAGGGGACACGGGTTCGAGCCCTGGTCCGGGAAGATCCCACATGCCACGGAGCAACTAAGCCCGTGCGCCACAACTACTGAGCCTGCGCTCTACAGCCTGCGAGCCACAACTACTGAGCCCACGTGCCACAACTACTGAAGCCCACGCACACCTAGAGCCCGTGCTCCACAACAAGAGAAGCCACTGCAATGAGAAGCCCACGTACCGCAACGAAGACCTAATGCAGCCCAAAATAAGTAAATAAATAAATTTATATTAAAAAAAAAAATCAGACAGAAGACCCAAGTTACCTTTAACACCGTGCTCACGTGAAGAGGTCTACTGCCTGTGTATCTCTGGGCCTTTAAAAGAACGAGCTCGGATGAACATGGGAATACATGATTCATAATAGCCAATAGATGGAAACATGCCAAGTGTCCATCGACAGATGAATGGATAAAGAAAATGTGGTATATGCATACAATGGAACATTTTTCATCCTTTAAAAAGAAGGAGATCCTGCCATTTTGACAACACAGATAATGGTGGACATTATGCTATGTCACAGAAGAACAAAGACTGCATGATTCCACTTATCTGAGGTACCTAAAATAGTCACACTCATGGAAGCAGAGAATACAGTGTGGTCGCCAGGGGCTGAGGGAAGGGGTGATGGGGAGTTGTTGCTCAGTGGATGTAAAGTTTCAGTTATGCCAGGTGAATAAGGGCCTGTAGTTCACAATACGGTATTGTGCACCTCAAAATGTGTTAAGAGGGTAGATCTCACGTTGTGTTCTTTCCCCCCCAGCTTTACTGAGATATACTTGACATGTAACATTGTATATGTTTAAGGCTTACAACCCAATGATTTGATAGGAGTGTATGTTGCAAAATGACTACCATAATAAAGTTAGTCAAGAGCTCTATCACCTCACATAATTATCTTTGTGTGTATGTGTGTGTGTGTGTGTGTGTGTGTGTGTGTGTTAAGAACATTTAAGACCTACTCTTAGCAACTTTCAAGCACATAATTCAGCATTGTTAACTATAGTCACCATGCTGTACATTAGATCCCCAGAACGTATTCCTTTGATGAGTAAAGTTTGTAGATGAAAATCTTCCCATTTCCCCCACTCCCAGCCCCTGGCAACCACCATTCTAACTCTCTGTTTCTATGAGTTCAGCTTTTTTAGATTCCACCTATAAGTGAGATCATACAGTATTTGTCTTTCTCTGAATTATTTTGCTTAGCATAATACCCTCAAGGTCCATCCATGTTGCCACAAATGGCAGGATTTCCTCCTTTTTTGTGGCTGAATTATGTATTTTCTTTAACGTTCATCCGTTGAGGTACATTTACGTTGTTTCCATGTCTTGGCTATTGTGAATAGTGCTGCCATGTACACAGCATGCAGAGATCTCTGAGTTAGTGTTTTTATTTCCTTTGGAAATAAACCCAGAAGTGGAATTGCTGGATCATATGGTAGTTCTATTGGTTTTTTTTTTTTTGCGGTACGCAGGCCTCTCACTGTCGCGGCCTCTCCCGTTGCGGAGCACAGGCTCCAGACGTGCAGGCTCAGCGGCCATGGCCCACAGGCCCAGCCTCTCCGCGGCATGTGGGATCCTCCCGGACCGGGGCATGAACCCGTGTCCCCTGCATCGGCAGGCGGACTCTCAACCACTGCGCCACCAGGGAAGCCCGGTAGTTCTATTTTTAATTTTATGAGGAACCTCCATACTATTTTCCACAATGGCTGTACCATCGTGTTAAGTGTTATGACAAAAAAACAAACAAAGGGACACAAGGGGACTTTGGAAGGTGCTGGATATGGCTGTTACCTGGATTGTGGTATCATGGATCTTGGCATATGTCCAAACCCATCAAATTGTGTACATTAAATATGTGCAGTTCTTTGCATATCATTTATACATCAATAAAACTGTTTTAAAAAAAAAAAAGAAGAAAAACAACAGTTCTCCAGAAGGGCCCTGGAAAGGTGGCTGCATCCTAGGCCTTTTCCCACTGTGGGCTGTGTCTGTAAACATACAACTAATCCCTCCTCCCTCCCCACGGGGGACAGGGCAGTGTCGGGTACCAAATTTGTGCCAAGTATGTATTAATAAACCCTGAACCATATTGGCAGCTTTGTGGTTTTCTGCAGCCTTTTGCAACCTGGAAAACGTTTTCCGATTAGAAGCCCCTGCTGTTTTATCTATGACACGTGAAACCGAATAAGTCTACACGTGTCCACTGGGAGCTGGTGAGTAACATCAGAGTGTGCAGCGAGGGGAGAGGAATTAAAAAGGGGGCTAATGTCATCCGTGGGGAATAGCTGGGGGAGGGAAAAACCCGCTCCGGAGGAGAAGGGCTGCCGAAGGATTTTTTTTGCCATGTGTTACGGCCACTCAGGCAGGAGCACACGTCTGCTGTCCGTACCCCCAACGTGTAAAAGGCAGCTGCACAGAATGTTACACACGGGCTGACTTACAGGGAGAAAAATTTTTATCTCACAAGGCAGATTTGATTTCCTGAGACCATATGCTCGCTTGTCTTTTCCCCAAAGAGCCCACGATCTCATGTGGGAAAAATTCAGAGTTTTATTGGCTTTCAGAGAAGAGGGAATTGGAAATGTTAGCTAAATAGAGACCGTGTGGACAAGAATCTCGTAGCACTCCCCCAGGGCTGTGGATGAGCCTCGTGTTATGAAGCTGCAGATCTGCAGACAGAAGTGCAAAACTAAGAAGAGCTGTGGCTGGGAGCAAGGAAACGTGGGCTTTGGTCCCTGCTCCGTTGCTTACCTCTTCTGAACCACGCTTTGCCTGTGACGTGAGGCGAGGGCAAGAATCGCCCTGTTTATTTTGGAAAACCAATGTGAGTAAAAGGGGCACCATATATAACACTGACTTGGGACACAAAAGTGGTGGTCACAGGCCAGGTATTGTGATTATATGAAGATGTAACTTACAATCTGACCAAAGCTAAGTTATTCATTTGTCCACTTTTTAAGCAATTATTACTCAAATGCTGTATTAGGACAATGTCTACAGGTGGCATAAAGCCAAATGAAAATACCTTACTCAAAATAGGGAAGTCATTAATTCATTCACTTATTCATTCATTCAGCAGTAAATTGACAATACTCTGAGTCCCTGCTATGTGCCAGTTGCTGTTCTAAGAATTGGATATACAGCAGCAAACTAAACAGTCCAAGTTTCTCATAGGATGTACATGCTAATGAAGAGATACAGATAGTAATAGCCACATATATATGTAATTTTTCAGGTAGCGGTGAGTGATATAAAGAAAAATTAAGCAAGGCAAGGGGACACAGAGTGACAAGGAAGTGCTGTTTTAAGGAGGACTGGCCAGGGATGGCCTAACTGGAAAGGCAGCAGCTGAGCAGAGCCCTGAAAGAAAGAGGGAGCAAAGCATGCAGCAGTCTGATGGAAGAGCATTCCAGAGAGTGGGAACAGCAAGTGCAAAGTCCCTGAGGTGGGAGTCAAGGGCCAGTGAGGATGGAGTGAGCTGAGCTAGGGCGAGAGTGGTGAGAGATGAGGTCAGAGGGGAGCAGGCAGGTCATGCAGGGCCTCTGAGTCAAGGAAAGGATCTTGGAATTGAACAGAGAGCTTTCAGAGGGTTCTAAGCAGAGCAGTGGTATTATCTGACTTACGGTTTTAACAGGATCTCTTGGGCTACCCTGTGGAGAATAGTACATAAGGGAAGAGAGCGGAGCCAGGGAGACCAGTATGCAGGTGTTGCAGTGGCCTGAGCCTGAGGATTAGGAAGGTGGCTGCAGACATACAAGGAGGGCCTGGATTATGGATGTATCTCTCAGGCAGTGCTAGTGGGATGTGTTTACGGCTTGGATGTAGGGTGTAGGTTACCACAAAGGTCTAGGGTGGTTCCAGCACAGCTGGATCCATGAGTGCAAATATTAAAATCAAGGCTCTTAGCCTTTCTGTATCTCTTGGCTTTGCTTTCTTCTGTGTTGGCTTCACTTTTGGGTGGGCTCTTCCACATGGTGGTAAAGATGGCCACCTGCCCCTATGACTTACTTCGGGAAGCCCTCTCAGAAGGGCAAGGAAGCATTTGTTCCAAAGTCTTCAGTAGATGTCCTCTCTAGTCTCATCGGTTTGAACGGGGCCCTGTGCTCACAGTGAACCAATGAGAATGGCCAGGGGATGGAGTCACATTGACTGGGTTAGGATAAGCCACATGATCCCTTTCTAGAGCAGTGGGGAGAGTTAGCTTCCACTTGGCACGGGAGGAGATGCAGGTAAAGGAAAGAAAACCAAGAGTGGCTACTGAGAGAAGGGGGCTGGCTGTGGCACGGCCACCGCCATGTGCACAGCAACCGGGGGAACTTTAGCAAGGGCAGCCAGGGCAAATGGAAAGAGGTATACACCAAAGATGCTAATTGGCGAAATATCGTGTGTGGAGGTTGAGGGGGAAGGGAGGTCAGAGATAATTCTAGAATAATTTAGGCAATATGTTAACAGAAATGAGGACCGTGGGATCCAAAGTATGTTTATATTGCAAAGGGGTGAAATGATGAGTTAGGTTTTGCCATGCGAGAGACACATAAATGACTAACCACGAGTCAAGGCAGGACAAAATAGGTGTTAAATGAGAGGCATAAGCAAAATACACCTGGGAAGCTTTAACTGTGGTGCCCGCAGGTCAGAAATGGAGAGACGGACAACACAGTCAGGTAGACGTTTAGGTCTGGCTCTCAACAGACCAGGAGTGGCGTTTCACTGTCACTGATAACAGGCACTTAATTATCCAGGGCCGCTGGCCCCGCTAAGTGTGCAGCATCTTTTCAGTTGTTAGCTTCTGCAGCAGTCTGTGGCCCGAGCTGCTAATAGGTACCCATCTGACTGCCCAGCTTCCCTCTCCCTCAGCCGCAGCCTTCTGTACCAGCAGCGAAACAGCCAGGGGAAGAATCACCTGCAGTTGACAGGCAAAGGGCACTTTGGCTGCAGATGGAAAACCGGAGAAACCTGGGTGGTTTTCAGGGGAGAAACAGGTGGCAAAGGAGGGGGCCCACCCATAATTAAAGCCCAGCCCAGCCCAGCACTTCCAAAGGGGAAGCGAAATACAATCAGTGCAACTTCCTCCAAAGACTGATGAGAGAGCTGCAGAGAAAGAAATCCACTCCTGTCTGTGGAGAAAAAGGGAGAGAATTAAACGAGAACATGCTGCATCAGTTAAAGCTTCCTGGGAAAAGATAAGAGTGGTGAAAAATCAGAATTAGATCACACCAGCCAAAGCAATTAAGGAGAATAAGATGTGCTTTCACAAATATCAGGGGAAGGGAGATTATGAAGAGGAAATAAGACTTCATAAATGCAGAGGACCATGAAATTAACGATGACCACAAATGGCTGAAAGACCGATTCATTCTTTGTTAGCCTTTAAGTAGGAAAACAAAGAAAAGAACTTGAGCAATTAAAAAGCAAGGACAGGGGCTTCCCTGGTGCTGCAGTGGTTAAGAATCTGCGTGCCAATGCCGGGGACACAGGTTCGAGCCCTGGTCCGGGAAGATCTCACATGCCGCGGAGCAACTAAGCCCACGCGCCACAACTACTGAGCCTGCGCTCTAGAGCCCGCGAGCCACAACTACTGAACCCGTGAGCCTAGAGCCCCCGTGCTCTGCAACAAGAGAAGCCACTGCAATGAGAAGCCCGCGCACCACAAGGAAGAGTAGCCCCCGCTTGCCACAACTAGAGAAAGCCCGTGTGCAGCAGCAAACACCCAACGCAGCCCAAAATAAATAAATTTATTTTAAAAAAAGAAAAAAGCAAGGACAACTTGAGAAGAGAGTGACACAGCTGCTGGCAGGGAGAAGGTGTCTACCTCCATGGTCCTCAGATTTTTCAGGCACTTTTTTGGGACCTGACACACAGGGCTCTCGTGTCAGCCGCAGCCCGGCATGTATGCTGGGCTGGTGGGTGTGGTACCTTCATTTTCCTGAGTCTAATGAACTGATGGAGCTGAGGAAAGAGACAGAGTGAGAAGCGGAAGGAGAGACTCCTATGCTATGGTGAGTTTGGAACCATCATAATGACCCCGAACTGAGTTCAGCTGGGCTTCAGCGTGGCCCCTCCCCTCCCATCCTTCCCGCCCTGCCTCGGGACCTCCAGCCTCAGGGCTTACTATCCAGTGTTTAGTGCACATTTCTGAACCTTTTCCCTGTGAAGAGCCCACCCACAAGACTGTCCTGTTTCTGAGAAATGAAGAGGCTAGGGCGTGCTGACCAAGCAAGAGGGGCTTGTCCTTTTTCACTTAAGTGAGGAGATAAGTTGATTTCTACAACTTGTAACCAAAAGTCCTGACTTACCCAGCCAGGTTCTATGACAGGCACTGGAGATACAAGGGTATGAAGATAAGGGCACTGCTCTCAAAGAGGTCACAGCCCCATAGGAGAGACCTCACACATACACAACTTTTTGCAATACAGTGCGATGGAGGCAATCGGGGTGAATGTCTGGAGGAGGTGCCCCAGCAGCTCAGAGGAGGAAGCGACTCTGCTCAGGTGGACCAGTGAAGGCTTCTAAAGGTCTCTTGAGCTTGCTTCTGACAGACGCCTGGGATTTTTGACATGTGGCATAGGAGCGCTTTTCGGACAGCAGGAGCCCTGAGTGCCAAGGCCAAGAGGCACCAACAGCGTGTGGCCTGCAGGATGTAAGTCATTCCCTTTCGTTTCTAAATCTTTCCAATGTCTCCATCCTCTAGCTGCCTAACATTCTCTTGTAACAAATATTTCTTGCTAGAGAGAGTGTTTTAGGAATAGATTAAACTTTTGGCTAAACTCAAGTGTTAGGACACTCTCACCTCCCTTAACTGCATTACAAAAAAAGACTGAAAGGGCTCCCCTGGTGGCGCAGGTTGGGAGTCAGTGTTTTAGGAATAGATTAAACTTTTGGCTAAACTCAAGTGTTAGGACACTCTCACCTCCCTTAACTGCATTACAAAAAAAGACTGAAAGGGCTCCCCTGGTGGCGCAGTGGTTGGGAGTCTGCCTGCCGATGCAGGGGACACGGGTTCGTGCCCCAGTCCGGGAAGATCCCACATGCCGCGGAGCGGCTGGGCCCGTGAGCCATGGCCGCTGGGCCTGCGCATCCGGAGCCTGTGCTCTGCAACGGGAGAGGCCACAACAGTGAGAGGCCCGTGTACCGCAAAAAAAAAAAAAGACTGAAAAATTGCATATATATGTGGCTATTATTATCTGTATCTCTTCATTAGCATGTACATCCTATGAGAAACTTGGACTGTTTAGTCTGCTGCTATATATCCAATTCTTAGAACAGCAGCTGTTCTAACTCAAAGACTTGGTTCAGGACAGTGCTTAACCAAGTAATAGACCTCCTGACCTGGTGGTTACAGAGGTATGGAGGGAGTCGGGGAGGGACTCAAGGGCTGGAGGGCACCCTATCGATGACCACCTCCTCTGTCTAGATGGTCCCTAGGCCGCTGGAAGACACTGGAAGCACACAGCACCTCACACACCTTCTCCTCATTCTTTTGTTCAAGGGCTGTGCGCACAGACGACTCCTGCCCTCCCAAAGACTAGAGGCTAGCAGGAGGCTCAGATCATCACAGAAATGAATGGACAGCGGCCAGCGGGAGAAGTGTTGGGAAGGAGAGGCATGGGTGTTGTGACCGTGGACCGGACTGAGTCGGGGGGCGGGGGGGTTGCAGGCGGTGTGATCTGGCCAGGAAGACCAGGGGAGGCCTCCCTGAGAAAGCTCCACTCACCTGGGATGGGCAGGACAGGTGCCTTACCTAGACTAAGAGGGGTGGGAAGAACAGTCTCCAAGGCAGAGAGAAGAGCGGAGCAGAGGCCCATGGTGGGAGGGCTCGTGGGTGGAAGGAAGGTCGTGTGCCTAGAACGGAGGGAGCAGGGGCTGGGGGAGGGGCTTGAAGTAAGACCGAGCTAGAGAAGTACCCAGGTGCCAGAACAGGCAGGGACGAGGCTGAGATTCTTTATCCCAACAGCAATGGGAAGCCACTGAAGAGTGTAAGCAGTGGGTGACCGGACGGGTTCTGATTTGTGTAAAATAAACTGGACCCACATGGTGTGGGTTCAGGTTCAGATGACAGAAGATAGATGGAAAGTGGGCAGGATGTGGTGATAGACTGAATATGGGGGAGTGGGGGGCGGGTAGGG
Source organism: Lipotes vexillifer (assembly GCF_000442215.2). Taxonomy (NCBI): domain Eukaryota; kingdom Metazoa; phylum Chordata; class Mammalia; order Artiodactyla; family Lipotidae; genus Lipotes; species Lipotes vexillifer. The sequence goes on along the minus strand of NW_006779486.1, from coordinate 793,145 downwards.
AGAGGAAGGCATAGCATATCTGATGGTCAGAGGTGCCATCAACAAAGATGGGGACCCTAGAAGAGGACTGTGGCCTTACTAAGCCTCAGCTCCCTTTGTTCTTGTGCGTGGACCTTGCCAAGGACCGTTTGGAGGCGCCAGCACTGTCACCGTCGCCCTGATTGGCCTCCAGACCTCTCCTTTGATCACCAATAGGCCACAAGGTGTCCTGCTTTCTCAGTGGAGGGAGAGACGCACAACCGGACAGCAATAAGACCTTGAAGTTGTGGCTATATTGTTTTTGCCAACTTTTCTGCTCCCCCCTCTAGAGGGAAGACAAGAGTCTAATGATGAAGACAAGAACTTTAAAAGGAGCTATCGACTTGGGAAAACATACGGAAGAGTTACACGATCAATCAACCATACAGTGTTGGAATTGAAAAAAAACTCAGTGAAAGAAAAAATCTCTTCCAGAGCAATTCTGACAGCTGTTAAAACACCCCCTCCTTCAGCATTTCCAATTGCTGGGGGCAAACAGTGTGAACAAGCAGCCGGCTCCATTGTCAGAGGGCTCTGATAGCAGGAGATAGGGTTTTCTTGCATTCAGTCGGAATTTATCTCTGAGCAACTTCCACCCATTTGTCTTCGTTCCATTCTCTGGAGGCAGAGCAGGTCAATGTCCCTTTTAAAATGTGGTGCCTAGAAGGCGACACAAGACTCCAAATGTGGTCTGATTTAATTAAAGCCCTGTGGGGAATTTAGAGGGGAAAAAAATAAAGCCACTGAGTTAACCAGCTTAAAAAAATGGCAGTCATAGAAAGCGCCCATAAGCAGAACCTCAGAATCATAAACTAAAGCCTTTGAAAATACCCAGCTGGTCCCCTTCCCTGAAGAGATCACACCTAAACCTGTCCAACCCAGAGAAGCTGACCTATTTTTTAACATCTCTAAAAGCAAGGATTCCATGGATGTTTATTGCCAAGAGGCTTCTTACAAATCAATCATTGTAAAATATTTTCAGATCAGTGTTTTCTAGTAGACTAATTTGTTTTCACATTTTCCTTTCTTGCTATTATCTGTCCTACCACATAAATTGTCTTCCTAATGAAGCCGCTTATTGTATCATTTTCCGGGAGTGCATGTTCTTCTGTTCCTTCTGCTTCTGTTTCAGTTCCTACTGCATTAATTAACCACACTTCCTCTATTATTTTCCTCTTTTTTGTATGGGATCCATGCTATTTATCCTTATATTGTTGCATAATGCTTTTTGTGATGGATGTGCTCTCAAAATTGTGCGCAAATCTAATCTTTGTAAATTGGGTCTCTTCAATTAGAAGTGCCTTCCAAATGCATTTTGAGTGTCATTTTTTTTTTTTTGCGGTACGCGGGCCTCTCACTGTTGTGGCCTCTCTCATTGCGGAGCACAGGCTCGGGACGCGCAGCCTCAGCGGCCATGGCTCACGGGCCCAGCCGCTCTGCGGCGTGTGGGATCTTCCCGGACCGGGGCACGAACCCGTGTCCCCTGCATTGGCAGGCGCACTCCCAACCACTACGCCACCAGGGAAGCCCGAGTGTCATTTTGAGGCGTTCTGTGGGAGGTGGCCTGGTAGAATGGGAAACGCTGGGCCTTTGGAGCGAGAAAACGAAACCACCCAGATCGGGGTCTGCGTCTTACAAGCTGTGTAACCTTGACTGGTTACATAATCTATGTGGGCCTTTGTTTCTAATCCACGAAATGGAGATAATAACGCCGCCTCAAAATGTTGTTGGAAAAAAATAACTAAGCAAGGATTTCCCTGGTGGCACAGCGTCCCAGTGCAAGGGACACGGGTTCGAGCCCTGGTCCGGGAAGATCCCACATGCCGCGGAGCAACTCAGCCTGTGCGTCACAACTACTGAGCCTGCGCTCTAGAGTCTGTGAGCCACAGTTACTGAGCCCATGTGCCACAACTACTGAAACCCTGCGCCTAGAGCCCATGCTCCATACCAAGGGAAGCCACCGCAATGAGAAGCCCACGCACCGCAACGAAGAGTAGCCCCGGCTAGCCGCAACTAGAGAAAGCCCGCGCGTAGCAACGAGGACCCAACGCAGCCAAAAATAAATAAATAAGTAAAATAACTATGCAAAGCAAAATCCCTGCAACTCAGGAAATAGATATATCTTTCTCTCTTTAAAGTGGAGAATCATTTTTTAAAGTAAATAATCTTCTCAAAAATCTATTTTGCAAGTTCAGACGTTTCTGGTCACATGTCCTTAAAGCAGGACGCAGCAAACATTGATTTCCTTCACTGACTTAGGAAGCTTCTACCAAACCTTGTCTTGGGTTCTCCCCTCGGGGCCCCACCCTGTTCTGACAGACCTTCTCACCTGGTCCATAACAGAGGTTAACATCTGCAGGGCTATCCGCTGCTTTGCCAAGCCTGCTTCTACTCAGCAAGCCTGAGTTCTTGACGCGTAAGTCACATTCCTCTGTTCTCACTATCATCTACGTCTGCATCTGAACATCTTTACCTGCTCTTTTTTTTTGTTATTTGAGTCTTTTTGGTGTCCCCAAAGTTCTTCCCCAGAAGTGTGGGATTTTGCATTCACTCGAATCACCCATCTCTCCTACCTGACTCTGAGTTCCTTGAGAGGCCACGCACGCCCACAGGCCAAGCACCGTGCGTGAATGAAGGGCTAGTGACCCTTCCTGGGAACTCCAGCCTGACATATGGAGAAAGTCACTTCAATCCTCAATTTATCTGTAAAATGAGGAAATAAAATGATATTAGTGGTTTCCAGGCTGGAGTTCGTAGTGTTTAGGGATCCACAGTGGGAGAAATGGAGAAAAGGAGAAAACTACTCTGAATGTTTTTAAGAGTCCAAAAGAAAGTGTGCATCTACCCAATTATGGCTACACTGGTTCATGTAAACCCTGTCTCTTGATCTAGTTGGAATGATGTCGGTTCTGTGCAGTATCACAGGTACAGTCATGTCACTCAGAATGTGCACCAGTCAGGATTCTTGGTTGTGAAGAACAGAAACCAAGTCTGATTGACTAAAACAAAAAATAAGTGCATTGGAAAGATGTCAGCTAGCTCCAGAAGAAATGGAAAAGCAGGAGGAACAGGCTCTGGAAATGGGCAGTAAGCAGAGAAAGCTGAGCAATTAGGTACTCAGCTAAGGTCCCATCAAAGGAGCAGCCCAGTGGCTGGGGGGTGCCACTGGACACCAGGCACTGACCCACTGGAACCACCACTCTAGGGCATAGGATGCTGTTGCCCAGTGAGATGAATTCCAAACCATGGTGGCTGCTTTGTGTCCCTCACTCCAGATGCAAAGTCTCAGGTGATCATCCAGTGGGCTAATCTTAAACTTTCTGTGCTCGTGTCCAACTTCTGGAGAGCAAGGATACTTGCTGGATACTTTCTAGTATCAGTTCTTCAGAGACTCTACTGTATTAGGAAAATTCCCCAAATATAGAAAGAGAATCAGCTGTTGGACAGCCCCCAAAATGGCAAATGTCCACTATGGTTGTTAAATGTTTGCGATGATGAGTAAACCAATTAGAACTTAATTGATGGGGGAAAAATTTATTTTGAAACGTTGGATCCATAGAAGAAAAAAGTAATGAACATGCTTGATGATTAAAAAAAAAAAAAATTGATCAGAAAGGATGATTTCTAATGTCACTCCCAGGCTTCGGTGCCCCCTGCAGGCAAGATAGAGGAATAAGAACTGAACTGATTTTTCTCAAGCTCTTTGTTTCATCAAATACAGTTGTCCCTCAGCATCCAAGGGAGATTGGTTCCAGGACCCTCTGTGGATACCAAAATCTGCAGAGGCTCTTGTCCTTTATATAAAATGGTGTAGTATTTGCGTATAACCTACGCACATCCTCCCTTCCATATACTTTTTTTTTTTTTTTTTTTGCGGTACGCGGGCCTCTCACTGTCGCGGCCTCTCCTGTTGCGGAGCACAGGCTCTGGACGCGCAGGCCCAGTGGCCATGGCTCACGGGTCCAGCCGCTCCGCGGCATGCGGGATCCTCCCGGACAGGGGCACGAACCCATGTCCCCTGCATCGGCAGGCGGACTCCCAACCACTGCACCACCAGGGAAGCCCCCTTTACATATACTTTAAATCACCTCTAGATTACTTATAATAGCTAACACAATGTAAATGCTATGTAAATAGTTGTAAATACAGTACAGATATTATGTAAGTAGTTGCCAGTGCAAGGCAAATACAAATTTTGCTTTTTGGAACTTTCTGGAATTTAAAAATATATATATTTTTGATCTGTGGTTGGTTGAACACACAGATGCAGAACGTGTGGCTGTGGAATTTGCCTTGCACTGACTGTATATGTCATAAAAACGTGGACTTATAGAATTAATCACTGCTCAGGAGTAATTAGCCATAGCTAATTTTAGGTTCAGCTGCATATAAGAGAAAGCAAAAGGAATAAACATGATATGGAGTTTTCTTTTACATAAAAGAAATCTGGAGGTGGGCAGTCCCAGGCTGGTATGGTAGTTTCATAGTGTTCATGAACGCAGGCCTCTTTTATTTTTGCTCTTCCATCCTTAGGAGTTCAGGCTTTTATCCACAGGGATACTTCCTTAAGGCTGCTGGAGCTCCAGCCATCATGTCTGCATTCCAGACAGGAAATAGGAGGAATAGTGAAGGGACAAATGGCAGAAAGGCACATACAAACTGCCCTCTTAAGACTTCCTGAGAGTTATACTTAACAATGTCTACTTATATCTTATTGACCACCTCTAATTTCAGGACAGCCTGGGAAGTATATGATCTTTTAGCTGGGCACTTTGCCACCCAAATATTGAATGGGAAGCTAGCAATCTTTTCCTCCCCAAGGAACTCTCAAGGTGATCAGAGCTAGGCAGAGGTCTCATTTGGTGCCCATCATCTGTCTGCAGTTAGGTTTGTGGGTATCACTTAAGATCAAGGAAGCCTCGGTGGGGAAGACCAGCACAGATGCCTTAGGAGCTACCTTTCTGAAATGCTTGGAAGGTGGTAATGGGTCCTTTGAGGAGCTTCCTAGAGAATAACAAAAATAGTGAACATTTGTTGAGTGTTTACCTTCTGCCAGGTGCTGTGCGAAGTGTTTTATCTCCACTCTCTCACCTCATTCTTACAGCTACTCCATGAGGTAGGCACAGATGTGCCCAGACTACACTTGAGGAAACCAAGGGTTAGTGGCGATAAGCATTTTGTCTGATCAGAGTTAGTAAGTGGGAAAGCAGGGTCAAAACCCAAAGGGTCTGTCTGACTCTGAGCCTAATACACATACACACATAGCAGCTGCGCTGTCCCATATGGTGGTCGCCAGCCACATGTACATTTAGATTAAAATTAATTAAATGGAATTAAATTAAAAATGAAGTTCCCAGTCCCACTAGCCACATTTCAAGGGCTCAGTAGCCACATGTGGCTAGTAGCTACCATATTGGATGGCGAATATATAGAGCATTTTCAGCATCACAGACAGTTCTATTGGACCACCCTGTGCTACATGGATGGATCATTCCTGGATTCCAGCTCTCATCATAAATGAGGTGATGAGATAGTCTCTTCTTTTCTCTGGCCCACTTTCCCGTTTCTGTAGCCCCATCTTGTTACACATACAACTCAGCCATGCAAAGAGATGAAAGAAATTCTGAAAAAGAAAATACCCATGAAAGTTGGAAAAGCGGTGGCGTGTGTTATTTGTGCTGCTACAGTACTTAACTTTGGGGCAGGGGAGCCACTGTGGAGGGCAGAGCCGGCCTGGGGTGGAGGATGTTCCCTGCAGTTCACAGTCAGTTCAGCTCACAGGGTGGCCACTAGACTGGCCTGAATTCCTGAACACTAAGTTGCAGCCCCCTTATACTTCCCCTCCTTTCTTTAGCTCTTCCTCCCTCCTTTTCCCATTTTGGTACATGCCGCATGTGCTTTCATTTAAACCTGCTCTTTTAAAAATTTGCAAAGCTCCCAGCTGTTGCGAAGTCAGATTTTTAAGAACACATTTGCATCTTTTCTCAGTTGCTGCCTTAATTACATATAATAAAGGTACTTAGTTAGAAGAATAGCTGATGAGCCTGCACCATCATAAAGAGGTCTTGCCAAAAGCCATTTCCTTTGTCAAGAGAGAACTTGCTCAAAGACAGTGAGAAGCCATGATTCATTCTTATGCCACAGTGTTACTATAAAAAATTTGGTTCACTGTCGCACAAACTTTAAGCAGTGACAGAGTTCTCAGCCATGTTCTGCCACCAACACCTGTGCCTGGGCTGGAAAAGTGTGATAAGAGAAGACCGGAGTCGTTTGTGACTGGTTTATCAGGGTCAGGAAGCTTTGTGAGCTGACTGCCTGTTTTTGCCAATAAAGAATTATTGGGACATAATCATGCTCATTGGTTTACCCATTGTTTACGGTGGCTTCCACGCTACAACAGCAGAGCTGAGTAGTTGCCATGGACTCCATCTGTAAAGCCTAAAATACCCTCTGCCCTTTCACCAGCCCCTGGCTTAGAAGGCAGGAGTTGGGGTAGATCAGAGGGCTCAGTCCTATCCTGTTTTTGTTTTTGTTTTTTTGCGGTACGCGGGCCTCTCACTGTTGTGGCCTCTCCCGTTGTGGAGCACAGGCTCTGGACGCTCAGGCTCAGCGGCCATGGCTCACGGGCCCAGCCGCTCCGCGGCATGTGGGATCTTCCCGGACCGGGGCACGAACCCGTGTCCCCTGCATTGGCAGGCGGACTCTCAACCACTGTGCCACCAGGGAAGCCCAGTCCTATCCTGTTTGGGTGTCTCTATTGGAGGGTTTGCATGGACTCTGACCTCCCACCTGGTCCAGGGCATCATCACCTCACCCCTGCGTGACTGCCCTGGCCTACTTCCTGCCTACCTGTGTCTCCCTGTCCCCTGCAGTCTATTCTCTATTCTCCAGTGACTGGTCTAGTCACTGCAACCAGAGTGCCCCTTTGAAACATAAGCCCTTTCTTATCACTACCTTGCTCAAAGCCCTCCAAGGGCTTCCATTTCATAGAGAGTAAAGTCCGAAGTCCTTAGGGTGACCTGTAGGCCCCTCCGTCATCTCACCACCACCCACCTTGCCCCACCTGGCTTCCCCTGCCCCAGCCAAAGCAGCCTCCTTACTTAGCCTTGAACTACCAGGCCCTGTCTCCACTCACAGGCAGAGGGGGCCACCTGGCCCCCCAAATGCCTGTCCACAGAATGCCCTGTTGCCGGGAAATAGCAACCCAGTCAGACCCCTGGCATTCAAGGGTGGCATCCTGACTCGTTCTCACTGATGGAACATAACAGAAAGCGGTGCTTGTCACTTCCGCTGGGGGTGTGGTCTTCAGAAGCATCTGTGCCTTCTCCACTCCCCATCTGCCCCTTAATGGGGAGGTCTTCGAGGCCCTTGGAAACAGGAAAGCCATAGGATAAAAGGCATTTGAGTCTGTGGACCCAAATGAAGACTGCCCATCACCAGCAGCTTAACAGTGGACTGGAACTTGAGCAGGAAGTAAATATTCATTGTTGCCATCCTTTCATTATGGAGTTTTAGGATTTGTTTGTCATGGTAGCATTATCTGGACTAAGACAGGGCCTTTGCACTTGATGTTCCCGCTGCCTGGAAGGCTCTTCCCCAAATATCTGTATGGCTTTTCACTTCCTTTAGGTGTCTGTTCAAATGCCATCTTATCCTAGAGACTTTCCCAGATGACCGACCCTAAATAGAAGAGAGCAAATCACCTGCTACCCCAGTACTACCCACCCTGTACTGTTTTATTTTGCTTCATAGCACACACCATCACCTGACATAGTCTCTATTTACTAGCTCATCGCTCAGTGCCTGAGTTGTGTGCCGTCTCTCTCACTCCACTAGAATGTAAGCACCCACGTGTCCCCGGGGCTGAGCACAGTCCCTGCTACAGCGTAGAGGTTCAATAAATGTCTGATGAATGAATGAATGGACCAACAATCTCAAGGATTAGTGGAGAAAATAATAAGATTTAGAGTAGATGGTCGGGTGGGGAGAAGAAAGGATGTGGGATGATTCCTTTTGCAATTTTTAACATTAAATATTATCTGATGCCAAAGGCAGTTCAGACACCTGGCGTTTGGAGCACCTGCTCTCATGAGTGTGTGGGCACAGGTGGCAGCATACCGTGAGGGCTGCTCTGTCACAGGGAGCCCAGGGTGCTCAGGGGATGGGCATCAAAATTAGCCTGTGGGGTCAAGGGACGCTGGCTAAAGGAGACAACACATAGAAGGAACTGGCTGTGAGAAGAAGCCAGAAGAGGAGATTCCGGCATATGGGAAAGCAGGAGACAAGCCCTGAACACTCTGATGCGGCGTGAATTTGGGGCAGGTGGGGAGTGAGAGTAGGGGTGGGCAGCAAGGCCTGTGGGGCCGGATCATGAACAGACTTGCTTGCTATGCTAAGAAGCTTGAACTATTTCCTGAAACAGATGGGAACCAGGCAAGAGAGGGCATAATCAGAGGTGCATTGTATGAGGCTCTTTCTGGCAGCAGCCTGTAAACAGGATTGGCAAGGACGTGAGATTAGAGGCTAGGTGAGGCAACTATATGGAGATGCCCTAGGGTGGTCCAGGGTCCCCGCCGCTCTCTGCTGGCAGACAACACAAACAGCACGGCCTAGCTCTGGGCAATGGGAGCCTGGGAATCTGTTTCTACTGTCTTCCTCCCTGTTCCAGGTGACAGGGTGGGTACCATCTGGGTCTAGTTTCATAAAACCATGGGCTCCAGGAAAAGGCGGTGACTTCAAGCAGTGGCATCTCTGAATCCTAACTGCATTCTACCTTCCCTCACTATCCAGCAGGGACCCTGCAGGGATGGTGGACCCTGATGTATCACTGCCACAAACCAGTGCCTATGAATATGCCGAGAGCATTGGGGTCCAGCTGAATGGAGGATGTTTGGGAGGCCCTGGGCACTCAGATCTGCCATGTCGTAACCTAAGTGTTTAGGGTCTTGGCACCTGAGGGGTGTCCAGAGAGGAGATATTTAGATGATGCAACTGCATTTCACATGAGTGGGGTTGGCATTCTCCAGTTAGGAGAAGCCAAGGAAGATAGGGGGATGTCAGCAGGGGGTAGCTGCAACCATGCAAATGTCAGCAGTAGCCCTTCAAGTCTCTTGGCTTGCTCCCAGGCCCTTGGCGGCTTCCACACGGCAGTGTCCACACAGCACTAGAACTCTGGATACGTTCATTTCCATCATCTCCTGAGCTCACCCTCCCGTGGAGCACTTGCTGAGGATTCCAGGAATGGGAGGAGGGTGGATAGGGTCTCCCAGGGTTGTAGCTGAGCAGTGGGTGAACTGTAGGGGTCACGGCTTCCAGCAATGACTCATGAAATCTGGGAGATGGTCAGGTCAGCCCTTGTTTCTCACACGGTTTGTGCTGTGAGCGAGCCTTCTGTGTTCAAGGAGCTTGGAGAAGTTGCCAGGCTGAAGTGAGTACAGGCGGTGGATGTGTCAGTGAGGTTGGAAACAGAGGAAGCCATGTGGAACATGTGACGAGTGCCTGCAACAGGGCATTATTGCCCAGGACTGGCTTTAACAGCTCTCTGTGACTCTTGTTATACATGGGTGGCATGGGAGTTTGAGTTAGATGTTTACAAGGGCCCACAGCCGTGCAGATGAGTAAAGCGGGCAGGTGGTGACTGGTCTCCATCCAAAGGGGGAGTCGCCCTTTATCTCCAGCCACTTGTTGCCATGGGGCTCTGGAGGCCAGTGTCATCAGATCTTCTGACTCTTTAAGAGAAGCGCAAGGTCCAGAGTGTTATGGGCTATATCTCCTCTATCCGTCACTTTTTCTAGGTTAGGCTGTGGTAACAAGTAGCCCTCAGAGTATCACTGGCTTGTAACAGTAAAGGTTCGTTTCTGTTCCTGTTACGTATCAGCAGCAATGGTTCTGCTCTGCAGTTCCTCTCTTTCCAGGATCCAGACTGAAGAGCAGACTCCATCCTGGATGTGCTCCCAGGTATCAGAGGGAACTTCTGCTCACATCCCATCCACCAAAGCAAGCACCCTGGCCAAACCTGAGCAATTGAGGAGAAGGGTGATTGCCCACCCCCTCACCCCCGCACAGGGAGACGTAGCTGTTCACGTGGCCACTGGTGGGAAGGGAGACGGTAATTGGGGCAAAAATATGATCCGCCACACTTCCTCTTTTTAAACGTTGGCAACTGCACCAAAAGCATCATAAAATGTGGGCAGAGCCAAACAAACACAGGGAACCACAGGCTACTAATTTATAACTTCTAATTTATGGGGTCAGAGATGGAGTGAACAGTGTCGCCCTCCTCCTAAAACACAGACACTGGCTCAGAATCCCCTTAATAGCCCTCGCAAAAAAGAAATGAAAATGGTTACAACACCTTAACATTATGGGTGAATCTATACTGGCTCCTAGTAATCACTATTTCCTTTTATAGGTGCTCATAAATTCCCTTTAAACAATTCTTTCATAAATACTACCCAGGATCCAGGTTGCTTTTACCATTTGTGGTTTTCAGAATTCACCTTCTGTTTGTTTTTTTTTAATTTATTTTTTTCTTATTAGTCATCCATTTTATACACATCAGTATATACAGGTCGATCCCAATCTCCCAGTTCATCACCACCACCACACCCCCTGCCGCTTTCCCCCACTTTGTGGCCATACGTTTTTTCTCTACTTCTGTGTCTCAATTTCTGCCCTGCAAACTGGTTCATCTGTACCATTTTCTAGGTTCCACATATATGCGTTAATATACGATATTTGTTTTTCTCTTTCTGACTTACTTCACTCTGTATGACAGTCTCTAGATGCATCCATGTCTCTACAAATGACCCAATTTCGTTCCTTTTTATGGCTGAATAATATTCCATTGTATATATGTGCCACATCTTTATCCATTCGTCTGTCGATGGGCGTTTAGGTTGCTTCCATGACCTGGCTATTGTAAATAGTGCTGCAATGAACACTGGGGCGCATGTGTCTTTTTGAATTATGGTTTTCTCTGGGTATATACCCAGTAGTGGGATTGCTGGGTCATATGGTAATTCTATTTTTAGTTCTTAAAGGAACCTCCATACTGTTCTCCAAAGTGGCTGTAACAATTTACATTCGCACCAACAGTGCAAGAGGGTTCCCTTTTCTCCACACCCTCTCCAGCATTTACTGTTTGTAGATTTTCTGATGATGCCCATTCTAACTGGTGTGAGGTGATACCTCATTGTAGTTTTGATTTGCATTTCTCTAATAATTAGTGATGTTGAGCAGCTTTTCCCGGGCTTCTTGGCCATCTGTATGTCTTCTCTGGAGAAATGTCTATTTAGGTCTTCTGCCCATTTTTGGATTGGGTTGTTTGTTTTTTTAATATTGAGCTGCATGAGCTGTTTATATATTTTGGAGATCAATCCTTTGTCCAATGATTCATTTGCAAACATTTTCTCCCATTCTTAGGGTTGTCTTTTCGTCTTGTTTGTAGTTTCCTTTGCTGTGCAAAAGCTTTTAAGTTTCATTAAGTCCCATTTGTTTATTTTTGTTTTTATTTCCATTACTCTAGGAGGTGGATCAAAAGATATCTTGCTGTGATTTATGTCAAAGAGTGTTCTTCCTATGTTTTCCTCTAAGAGTTGTATACATCATTGCAGCACTATTTACAATAGCCAGATCATGCAAGCAACCTAAACGCCCACCGACAGACGAATGGATAAAGAAGATGTGGCACATATATACAATGGAATATTATTCAGCCATAAAAAGGAACGAAATTGGGTCATTTGTAGAGATGTGGATGCATCTAGAGACTGTCATACAGAGTGAAGTAAGTCAGAAAGAGAAAAACAAATATCGTATATTAACGCATATATGTGGAACCTAGAAAATGGTACAGATGAACCGGTTTGCAGAGCAGAAATTGAGACACAGATGTAGAGAGCAAATGTATGGACACCAAGGGGGGAAAGCAGCGGAGGAGTGCTGGTGGTGGTGTGATGAATTGGGAGATTGGGATTGACCTGTATACACTGATGTGTATAAAATGGATAACTAATAAGAAAAAAAAATAAGTGAGTTTAGTATGGTTGCAGAACACAAGATCAATATACAAAACAAATTGAATGTATTTCTGTATACTAACAATAAGCATGGAAAATAAAATTTTAAATGGAATTTTTCAACAGCACCAAAAATACAAAATACTTAAGAATAAATTTAACCAAACATGTACATGACCTGTACACTAAAAACTACACAAAAAAAAAAAAAAAAAAAAAAAAAAAAAAAAAAAAAACCCTGCCCTTAGCAGCAGTGGGAGCAAAAATGCCAAAAGCCAGGCTCTGGGTCCCCCATCTGGACCCACAACCTACCTCATAGGAACCCAGTACTGTGTGATCCCAGGATCAGGGAACCACCTGGGGGATGGGGGCGTAGCTCCTGGTGTTACTACCTGTGAATCCTCCCAGCTCCCCAGAGCCTAGCTTCAGCAAGGCCAAGGCAGCTCAGCACCACCCTGGAGATCAAGGCCCCTAGCCCCTGAGTTCTTTCCAGTCCATGGTAGAGCCAGCAGCCTTCAGCTCTAGCACTGAGGACCCCTTGCCTATGCTGCACCTGACTGCGCAAGACGTCATCCTGAGCAGCACCACGGCAGTTCCGCTACTAGATGTGTGTCCACTGGGGTCTGTGGCCCTCACCAAGGAGCGCTCAACCAGGAGGCCGCCTGGCACCACACTCCTCACCCCTCAGACTGTGAGCACATCCAGCAGTCCCTCCCCAGGAGCCCCTGTCCAAATCCCCAAGCACCAGCAGGTGCTGCCCCTGCACTTGCACACTGCAGAGTTCTAGCAGCGTCTGTGGACAGAGATGCTCTCCAGCTTCTTCTATCTGCAGGGCACTAAGGTGCAGTACCAGGCAGCCAAAGCCCTAAAAAAAAATGGTCGTGGCAATTCCATACCAGATACATGATATGCTTCCAGAGGCACAAGGAGCCCGAGGCCACCACCGTCCAGTTGGGGCAGGGCAGCTAAATCTATTTTAATTAGGAGAAGTGGGGATCATGGAAGAAGGAAGTCTTCACCTTTGAGTGTGCTGGTCCCTCACTCCACCCCACCCCTCTCCCTGGCATGCTGATCCTTCTGCCCAGGTGAGGGCCCTGCCCTGGAAGATTGATGGGACTCCCCGCCCCGCTTTAGAAAGCAGGGAGTGAGCCCCGAAGTTTTCCCATCCTGGTGGCCCAGGAGCAAGGGCTGTCCCCGACCTCCCCAGTAAGGGACATTTTTTGGTAAACCTATTTTCATTTTGGAAAATATTTATGAATAAAAAAATTTATATAAAAAAAGGAAAGACATACCCTGTTTGCGAATTGGAAGACTCAGCGTTGTTAAGCTGTCAATTCTCCATAAATTGATTCAATACGATCCCAAACAAAATCTGAGCAGATTAATTTTTAGCAATTGTCATGCTAAACCTAAAATTTATATGGAATTGCAGAGAACCTATATTAGCCAAAATAATTGTGAAAAAGAAATTCAAAATTGGAGGACTTGAACTATCTGAGTTCAAGTCTTGTTTTAAAGCTACTGTAACCAAGATATATTGTCTGTAGTTGCTTTCTCACTATAATGGCTAAGTTCAATAGCTGTGACAGGGACCATATGGCCCACAAATCCTAAAATATTTACTATCTAGCCTTTTACAGAGTTTTCTGACCCCTGTGATAGATGATGTTTATATATAAGACATACTCTTATGTACAATTCCTGGCCCGAAAGGTATTATTCTACCACTTTCTCTGCTGCTCATTATAGCGTATTAGAATGCAGATTAGTCAACATAATTTTAGAAATAATCTTTAATCCCAACTAATACATTTAAGAATATAAATTGTTCATAAATTATGATACCTTATAATTAATAATATATTGTTTGCAATATCCCTTACAACTGCTCACAAAGCCATGGTTGAAAACTGCTCCTAGCAGGATGAATATAATTGCACATTAAATTTGTATGTAAATATGTAAATGAAGCATAGTATTACTAGGCTTGTTTTATAAATGAGTGGCAGATGTATCTGTTAGAGCCTGCTGTAGGTGGTTAGGAAAAGCAAACCAGTGAGACAGTGGGATGAATAGGTACAAACTGGTGATGGATTGGATATAGGTAGTGAAGACAAGTATTGAAAAAATAATTCTGAGGGTTATTGGAGTCTGAGTTTTTAGGTGTAGTTGCTTTTGACCTCATCGGACGATTGTGAAGAAATATTTATTTAGCTGTCGAGAGCAGAAAGGCTACGAGTTCAATTTGCAACTGCTTAAAGCAATGCGTTTCAGATTAATGAACTTGCCAGGTCATCCTGCTGGAATGTAGACTGATTCAGTAGTTTTGGGACACGTCCCAAGTTTCTGCAGTTCCAAGAAGTTTCCAGGTGATTCTGACATGGCTGATTCAAGGAGCACGCTTTGAGTAGCTAGCAGAAATTCAAGTGTAGGTTTCTTCTGGAAGATAAGGGGAAGGTTGTAACAGGGAGTGATTTTTATGCATGGAAGGAAAAAGTCTATTGGTCTCCTCTAGAGGCAAGATTGTAAAGGGCCTGCAATCTTCAGGAGATCCTTAATGCAGAGAAGAGGAGGATCCAGGGCAATCAAGGAGAAAGAATAAGAGCTGTCAGGAAAAAGAAAAAAAAAACAGGTGAATTTACTGTCATTAAGGAATCCTATGGAATACTGAGTTTCAAGGAGGAGGTCAGTGGAATTCCAATATATAATTCATTCATCACATTATCTTCCCTGGTCCCTTTTCAGGTCCTCTCTTGGCTGTAGTAGATATTGATGGATTGTCTGTCCAAAACTTACCCACTCCTTTTGCCAAAAAGGCCTCTCCTTATCAGTATGAGGTCCATAAGAGCTGCCATGTTTTTATATAACCCCATGCCCCCTCCCTCCCTACGGTTGATTGGTCCAGGCATGAACACCTGATCCCAGTTTGGCCAATCATAGTTCTTCCCTAGGATAACCTGAAATAGGACTTGATCATGACAAAAGTTGTTCGGTACAGAATAGTTTCTATAGTGGTGAAGGTGTTAGGTACAGAATCTGCTAGTTGTTGCCAGCCACGTTAGAACCAGCACAGAGGAAAATTAAAGACAGTTGATGGAAGAGAGCCTGGCAGTGTTCCAGCTGTTCCAGCTATTCCCAAGCCCAACTATATGCCCTTTCATTCCCCGTAATTTGGTTATTCAACACTCCCTTCTGTGACCCTGAAAATTCCCCTCTTGCCTAAGTGAGTTTGAGTCACTTTCAGCAGAATTCTGACTAATACCCAGCAAATCTTTTCCCAACGCGTTTCCTCGTATACATCACTTCCCAGGGCCTCTGCACCCTGTGGACTAAAGCCTTCCCCAGGTGCTTCCACAGTGTGACACTAGGCCAGAACCAGCTGCTTGACAAGGGCCAGAAACTCCAGCTTTGGTCTTGGTGGATGTGCATGTGTCACTGAACACCAGTGTACCAAATCCACGTGTTCACGCCAACAGCTGAAAAGAGCCCACGAAAGTATAATCTTCAGCACACTGGGCCTGTCCTGAAAGATTGTTAAGACCCTGGGCCAGAGCTTAATGTGCACGAGTATTTGCAAGGCACAATTTCCTTTTTACTCATTTCGACTAAATTAAATTCATTTTGGAATTCTCAAAATCATTACTTGTTGATTTCTCCCGTCACCCTTACTTCACATTCTGGGTACATTTCCTCCCAAACTGAAAGTCACCCTCTCCTCTAGTTTCCTGGGTGCCTCAGATCCCTGGAGAGGTTCTATCCCTTGGCAGTTTGTTACGGTTCATGGAATAAGTTAATTCCTTCACTGTTGGGAAATTTAAAAAACAAAAAATAAAACCTGCTGTTCTACAAAAAGGCAAAGCACTTCCCACTCCCTTCCCCACCTTCACTACACACACACACACACACACACACACACACACACACACACACACCAGGCCTGTCTGAGGGCAAGAAGCCTACCTCCCACCACCCCTTCCGCAGGCAGAAATGCTGGCATTCATGAGCTGTCACTCTGAGGAAGACAGCAGCTGTGTTATTCTCTGATTTATAGAACAGATTTGCATATCCTTGCCTTTGAAGATTGCCTATAATCTGCCACATAAATATTTGAAAGACAGGATGGTGGAAACAGACCTAAGCAGCTTAATCGAACACTTGGCAGGTAGAGGACTTGGGCTGGTGTTCATTTAAAATGTCCCCATTGCCCTGGGGCCTCTTGGTGTGTGTATACAAAATTGAAATTCAATGTTTAAACCCAATCCTACAGTCAAAAATCCCACTTGGAGGCAAAGCCAGAAGAATGCCCGTTGGAAAATAGGTTTCATTTCATGTCTGGTCTCTTGGGCCAAAATCCTGTTTGGCTTCCTTAAACTCTGTTCCAAGAAACATGGGGCAAGGAGTAGAAACATCTTAGCCACTCCAGAAGCCCCACCTGTGCAAATGGGGTGATCTGAACTCCACCCTGCCCTGCAGCAGCCCTGAGGCCACAGAGAGGCAGCTTCACCGGGAGTAGGAACGCTATTTCCCGAGAGTAATTAGGGGTTTGGCTGTCTCAGGGAGCCAGGAGACCCTGTTCGAGGAGCAAGGGAGCTTCAGATTTTCCATGCCTCTTCCCTGATGCAGCATTTCCCAAAATGTGGTACAGAGCACAGTTTCTGGAGTTATTATAGGTTCCTATTAGATGGCCATAGTCAGAAGCTCTAAGTCCTGCAGTAATAACAATCATAATTTGTTTAATCTAATTGTTTGAGCAGAATATATGCACTCTTATTTTCACAGGAGTCCTATTAATATACTATAGAATAGGTAGAAAATAGCAAATTATTCCCTTATCTGATTCAATACATATGTGTTGATTCTCTCACTTGGCCTAGGAGAGGAACTGTCAAAGGTGGTCTTCATCCTCAAGACAGACCACCGATGCCACTCGTGGCTGGGCCCCTTTTCAGATGTCTGAAGGAGGAGGTGCTCCAAGATAGAAGGATTTTTGTAAAATTCTGAATGGGAGAGGGCAGATGATCCAGTAAACAGAGACCCAGACTGTAAGTCAGGAGACGTGGCTAGCCCCATCCTGCCGTGAGTTCTGTGGTCCGTGTCCTGAGTTCAACGACTTCTCCTCTCTAGACCTCTGTTGGCTCATCTGCAGAATGAGGCAGTTGATCTTAGGGACACCCCCCAGCCCCCACCCAACTCCCTTTGCTGTTAATATTCTACAACAGGCTGGGTTAGAGCTAAGATTCAGGTACGTCTGAATGATGGAGTGACATCTTCCCACCTGGATTTCCGGAGCTCCAGAGAAAGAACCCCCGCTGGGGTTGCCTGCAGACTTGGGACAAGGAGAGGAGGGAGGCAGGGAGATTGGTGACAAAAGTCAAATGTGAAGGGTTTCCCTGGTGGCGCAGTGGCTGAGAGTCCGCCTGCCGATGCAGGGGACACGGGTTCGTGCCCCGGTCCGGGAAGATCCCACATGCCGCGGAGCGGCTGGGCCCGTGAGCCATGGCCGCTGAGCCTGTGTGTCCGGAGCCTGTGCTCTGCAACAGGAGAGGCCGCGACAGTGAGAGGCCCGCGAACCGCAAATGTGAAGCACCTAAGAGATGGTTTACCCTCAAGGAGAACAGAGCCTGGCAGATTCAGCCGCACAGGTCCAAGTCAGGAGGAATCAGTGGTCCTGGGGCCAGTGTGGTAGTCTCTATGGCAACCAGCCACCCTGGAGGCAAGAGGACAGCTGGGGTGTCTCGCCCTCCTCCCAGCCCCCCGGATGCCGAGCGACCCTGTTCTAGGGCCCGGTAGTATTGTCACACTGGGGGCAGGGAGGTGTTTTCCTTCTTGTACTCCCAAACTGACTGCCAAGAGCCAAAGGTCCAGGAAGGCAAAGCAATTTGCAGACATGGCTGAGACATCCCCAGGGACTTCCAGAAAAGCTGTGGGTATGAGACACACCAGGCAGGTGGGTGTCCTGGGGCAGTGAACAGGGACGGGGTACTGATGTTAATGTGGCCTCATTTGGACACTCCACAAGCCTACACTAGTTTACTTAAAATGGATCTGGGGAGGTAGCTGCCTGGAAGACAGAGGCAAAAAGACCAGCCTCCAGAGGAAGCCCCGTGAGCATGCCTGCCATCACAGCTGACAGAGGAAGGGGGACGAGGACACACTGCTCTGGCCTGGCCAGGCTATGACGGGCATGACTGCCTTGAACCTGGCAGAAGCAGGTGAAAATCCCCAGAGAGGTTTTCACTGTTGGCAAGACGAGGAAAGAAGAGGAATGACCAGCCTCTGAAATGAAATGAGATTTGGGGACCACATGTATCATCAGTCCATCCTCATGCCCACCTGGAAACTGGGCTACAGAAAGGTGGGAGAGATTCCTACACCAACAGCCCAGAATTTCAGGCCCTGCCCCTTCATCCCGCAGAGCTGTCACACCTAGCAGCGGCCTTGCCCTGCTTCCACGCAAAGGAGGAGCAGCTGGGCCCGCCCTGGCACGATGGGGGAGCCTGTGAGCCCATGGGGGACACAGAAAGACACAAACAAAGCAGTTCCATGGTTACCTTGCACCTGTCTGTTCATACCCCCAGGTAGCTGTGGCCGAGGAAATCTCTGCTACACAGATTAGGCAGAAGCCTTTGACCCGATGTGTGGGTCCTTTGTCAGAATCATGGTGGCTTTCTCTCTCTTCACAGGCTGATCCCACAGCTTGCCTGTTGTCCTGTGGCCTCAGCAGCTGTGCCTCTGACCTGGGTGGGGCTGCAAGTCTGGGCAGGAGAGGCTTTGGGAAGCCAGAATTGTTGCCAGTCATCTGTTTCCAGCCTGGGGTGGGAGCTGGGCTGGGTTCCAGGAGCAACATTTGATCAGTCATTAGGCACAGACTCTGCTCCAGCCACACCATCACCTCATTCCTGCCTCAGGGCCTTTGCACTTGCTGTCCCTCTACCTGGAGTACTTTTCCTCCTGATCTTCACCTGACGTGTGCTCCCTGTTCCGTCAGATGTTACCTTCTCAGAGAGGCCTTCCCTGACCACCCAGGCTAGTGTAGCCCCTGTTCTCTCTCTGCTATACTGCCCTGTGTATTTCCTTTTTGACACTCCCAACAATCTGTAATTCTCCTGTTAACCTGTTGACATGTTCACTGTCCCGTTCCCCACTGGAACGTTAGCTCTTTGCGGGGAGGGGTCTTTTGTTTCTTATTCACAACTGTCCACAGCTTCCAGCACAATGCCTGGTGCATGGTAGGCGCTTAACAAGTATCTGTTGGATGAATAAATAAATGAATGAACGCCACAGCAGCCATGATAAGCTTACCCCCACGTTTCTCCCTTCTTCACAGAAACTCAGTGTTGTTTGGCAGCCTGTCCTACTCATTACCATAAGTTATGAGCCATCATGGTGTCCCTTTCCCTGTGCTAGTAAGTGGCTACGGAAAGAACAAGGAATAGAATTCTGGCCAGAACCATGAGCAGAAGTCTACTAGGTGAGGGTCAGAGGTTCCAAAAGAGGTTTTCCCATCGTAAAAAGAGCAGCAGATACTGCCATTTGATCTGGATACCACGCCTGAGTGCAGCTGTAGACCCTGGGTCCTTTATGGCGTTACTGAAGAACAGTACTTCCTGTCCTGGGCATAATAAATGTTCCCATTTGTAAGCCATTGTAAGCGGCACCTTTTGTTCCTTGCTGCCAAAGGCTTTTGAACCATAGAGACTACGGCGTATGCTGGTCCTTAGTCCTAGCGGCCGCCCCTGGCCGGTAGACTGGAGCCTCGGCTTTTATCCCCTGGGTGTGGTGTTAAGTGAACATGAATTAATGAACTAGTTCTTTCCTTACCTCATCTGTACATCCAACAAACTTCACTGAAAACATCTGTGCTAGAAAGAGAGATGGATGAGGCAAGGTCCCGGCCCTGAAGGAGCCCAGAACCCACGGGAGGAAAGCTTGTGTATAGACTGGCAATCCGGAGGGCGCCTGTTACAACAGGGGTCTGCGAGGTGCCACGTGGAGTCGAGAGCAGGGGAAACAAGTGTCTGAAAGCAGGAGGTGGGAGGGTGACTACGAAAGAGGTTGTGTATGAGCTGAGTCTTGAACAAAAAACAGGAGTTGCCCAGATGGGCAAGCTGGCAGAGGGAACAATAATATCCCCCGTTCTAGAAAAGTAAAAGAGTAAGCGGGACCGCTTTTTAAACACCTACAAGGAGCCAGGCACTGTGCTAAGTGATTTAACATACATTTCCCCTCTCATCCTAAGGATATGCATTTCAAGGCAAATACTGTTAACCCATTTTACAGTATGGAAACTGAGGCTCCAACTAGTTGTGATGTACCCAAGGTCATGCAGCCAGAAAGTGGCAGGGTCAGGCTTTGAACATGGACTGTCTGGCTTGAGATCCCATATTTTTTCTACTGTCCCAGCACTCTTCCTACAGAAGTGGACCCAGCAAGCACACATTTGTAGTCTGACCCAGTGACCCACATGTGGAAGATACACGGCTCCATGAGCAGCAGAGAGAAGCGGGTGAGAGGCAATTGGCAGAAGGTGTGCTCTGGGTGGGGTAGAGGTGAGGTGGGTGGTTGACGGGGAGACGGTGGGCAGAAAGGAGAATGTAGGTGACCTGGAAATGCCTATCTCTCTTACACGGGGTTTATTTTAAGTTGCATGACTATAGTCAGGGTTGCCATCTCCTAACCATTTTCTTTTACATCACCCTTACAGCTAAATATTATCCTAAAAATTTACCAGCCCACACATTTTTGTTAACCAGCCTGCTACAAATATTATACAGATGGCAAAATAAATAAAACCTATCAGTAGTTATGACTAGCCTCCCTGAAATGGTAAGTGGCCTCCGACTCACAGGGACTAGGCTTTGAGAAGACTGCCTTAAATATTGAACAGGAAGATGAAACAAACACTCCGGCTCCAGGCACTGCGTGGCCCTGCAAGTTAGCACCCCAGATCCTGCAGACACTCTGGTTTGCAAACTCTCTTTTTCACGAAACAAGGGGTATGGCAGACACCCATCATCATAATAAAATAATGGCACCAGCTAATTTCCGGAGGCTTCGATCTCAGCAGGGAAGGATACAATATTACAAGCCAGCAGAAGCCAACCAAGTGGTGATGAGGTACTTCTGTTTTACATTACATTAAATGTTACTATTTCTGAAGGGAGTTATCTGTGGAGCACTGGTGTAACCCATAGCAACCAGCTAATAAATTGTAACTTACACTGCCTCAGCTTATTGTAGGGGTGGAGAACAGCAGGAAAGAAAAAAAAAAAAAGACCACAATTAAGAAAAAAAAAAGCAAATGCTGGCAAAAACTGCCACATTTCCCCCCTCTCTCTACCTCCCCTACACACACACACACACACACACACACACACACCACCCCGCACCCCACAGCAAATACAGGCTGCATCAGCAAACTCTAGCAAAATTACTTAAGGGGAAGCGGGACAATTAGCGGTTACGGGTTTAGAATTCTTGACCTTCATGTTTATATATATGGTACCTCTTTCAACGCTCAAAAGATGTACTTTAAATGTTTCTGACTCTGGGCCCTCCCCTCTACAAGGATAACCCTGTGCATCATTTCACAGCCTCTACTGAGGGTGCCAGTCCTCAGCGTCAAGGCTGCACCTAGAACTGAGCTGCTAAGCTCACCTTTTCTGTCTCTGTCTGCAAATAGCTCACAGCTAATTGCCCCCATACTTCAAACTCACAGCTGGCTGCTGAGGCTCCTTCTTTTCTACAATGTGCCCACTCTCCAACCCCAAGTCCAATAGATTCCTCCCACCCATTAACTCCTGTTCCCAGAGCCATTCAGTCTTTCACACACCCAATCAGGCTCCCTGAAATTTAGGCACTGGATTCCTATTTACATGGGGCACTCTGTGGCCTTCAGAAAGTCTGTTTACGTGTGGGCTGATTAACTGTGTACCCGCCCCCATCTGTCTATGTGAACACCTGTGGACTTAAGGAAATTGCTTCCTATTCTGAAATGCCCGTCGCTCAGCCTACTGGGAGGAAGTGACCGACGCTCATGCCACCCGAATAAGTGTCCCTGGGCATCTCCTTTCTGTCTGGCCATCTCCGCTCCGTGTGCAGAAGAGGGGTGTCAGGGAGTACACCAAGGCTCAGACCAGAGGGAATTCCCTTGTCTCTTCCCCTAGGGGACCAGCACAGGGTACAGAGACACGTGCGGCTTGGAATCAGGCCGTCAGGATCCAGAAGCACCTCAGGTACTTACTAGCTGAGGGATATTTGGCAAAACTATTTTGCTTCTGGGGGCTTAATTTCCTCATTTGCAAGTGAGGCTACTGTATCAGTTAGCACACATTTGGCGGCAGTAATGGAAAACCCAACTGACAAGACTTTAAAAAGGAGGAAAGATGTTTTCTCACTTGGCCATGGTTAGGGCAGGCTGGAGGCTCTGCTTCTTCCCTGTGATTCTCTCCTGGTGGGTCCCTTTTCTCCCTACATTCTCCTCACCAGAGCATGTCTCTCTACTGCAGTTTGTGTGTTCGTCTTCTCCCCTAGACCTGATCCCCTCACTCATCTCCGAAAGCCCCCTGCCTCTAGCTCAGTGCCTGAATGCGGTCGGGATGAAGAGATGGGTGGGTGAATGAATGAATGAGTGATTAGAAACAGTCTCCCTTCTTATAGAAGGAAAAGGAAATTGGGGGAAAATTAAAAAGCTGTAGTAAGTGTGAAAATGCTCTGTAACCTGTGAGATGCTACAAAAACTTTAGGAAATGTTATGAGTATTCATTATTACAATCATGAAGCTTCCTGCTGTAAGAGCAGCCTCTTAGATGCTAGTATGGGCTCTAAGGCACATCATACTGTCGGCGAGGTTTTTGATAGGACAACGGAGGGAAGTTTTGGTTTTTTTTTTCAGGAAAAGTAGATGATTTTTGGCCCCTAAAGAAAAGAAAAAAAAGACTTTAACACCCACAGTGTAATTATTCGGTATGTGGGCCTCTCAGTGTTGTGGCCTCTCCCGTTGCGGAGCAACAGGCTCCGGACGCGCAGGCTCAACGGTCATGGCTCATGGGCCCAGCTGCTCCGCGGCACGTGGGATCTTCCCGGACCGGGGCACGAACCCGCGTCCCCTGCAGCGGCAGGCGGACGCTCAACCACTGTGCCACCAGGGAAGCCCCCACAGTGTAATTATTAATTACAAAGGTCAAAAGTTGTCTTTACAATGAAGGGATCTGATAGACATTCCCTTAGCCGAATTTTTTAAGTTTGGCATCACAGACAATGAGGGTAAGTGACGTTATGGCCTCCTGATGTGGGCAGTGGGATGCACACGGCTTCACCTGTGTAGTATTCTTGCCTCAGACACTCAGCCTGAACATAATCATGAGGAAACAATCAGCAAAACCCAGATCGTGGGACATTCCACAGGATAACCAGCTGAACTCTTTGATAATATCAGTGTCATTAAGAAAGGGAAGTCAAAAGGCAGGGCTCTTTCAGATGAATGCAAACTAAGAAGATATAAGAACCAAACTGCAATGAGTGAACTTATTTGGATCCCAGATTATAAAAGTGCTATAAAATATATTTTTTAGATAGTTGGACTATATATTGGATAATACTATTGCAATAATGTCAAATGTCTTCAGTGTGATACCAATATTTTAGGAGAGTGTCATTATTCTTAGTAGTTACATAGTGAAGTGTCTTGATATCCATAACTTACTTTGAAATAGTTTACAGAAAAACATACAGACACAAATACACTCATGTAAACACACACACAACAAACAGTCAGGCACACATATACACAGAAAAAGCAAAAGTGGCAAAATGCTAACTAGTGGATCTAGGGGAAGGGTACAAAAATATTCACTGCACTATTCTTTCAAGTTTTTTGTAGCTTTGAATTTTTCACTTTAAAATACTGGGCAGGGCTTCCCTGGTGGTGCAGTGGTTGAGAGTCTGTCTGCCGATGCAGGGGACACGGGTTCGTGCCCCGGTCCGGGAAGATCCCACATGCCGCGGAGTGGCTGGGCCCATGAGCCATGGCTGCTGAGCCTGTGCTCCGCAACGGGAGAGGCCACAACAGTGAGAGGCCCGCATACTGTAACAACAACAACAACAAAATACTGGGCAGAAAGACATTAGCAGAGAGCATGAAAATCCTATTTACTTATTTAGACACTATTCTAGTTAGACATTTACATTTTGTCCATTTTGATTCCCTCAGTTTTTATTATTATGCATTTGTCTTTGGAATCCTTTTACCTAGGCTAAATTAGAAAATTTAGGGTAATGTATCAGAGCACATATATTTATTTGTAACGATACATCATTCTTTCAAAAACATCATCTGGGCTCCTGCTGTGGATTCCTTCTGTGCCTCTTCTCTCTCTCTCTCTCTCTCTCTCTCTCTGTCTCTCTCTCTCTCTCTTTCTATCCTCTCATGTCTTCCCGTCAGCGACCTCAAGTGCCCTATGCATTTAAACGACCTTGGTCCCTGCCCTCCAGCCCTGTGTACCCTCACAAGACTTCCTTTGAGCAGAAGCAAGGGAAAAAGCACCAGTCACAGCCCCAATGCCTACCTTGTATAAACAAACACACACCTGAGACTTGGACAGAAAAGGTCAGCTGGACTAAAATTTAGCCTTGGTTTATCCAGTCCACAGTAGAGGTGGTATTTGGGGAAGGATCGTGGTAGAGGGAGGGGCTCTGAATTGAAAGCCTTGGTCTGGCCCTGGCTGATAAAATGTAGATCAGGCCAAGCCCAGGATGCTAGACCATCTGGCAGAATTTCTAGGAAGGGCTGGTCCCTGCTGTGTCTTGTCCCCGAAGCCGGAAGTGGCCAGGCTGTTCTGCTGGCCATTGGCAAGCGGCCCTTCGTCCTCTGGGGTATCCAGTCTTGGCTGTGCTCATTTACCAGGTCCACACACCTCTATGGTATTTGGCTGTCTTGTGACTTCATTCCTCAACTTTCCTCTGGTACACCCCTGCTCCCCAAGCAGGGCCCGACTTTTCCACAGACAGGTCCAGCAAGGTCCTGATGGTGACACAGAGGCCCTCTGGCACCCCACCTCACGGAATGCTGCCCCTAGTTTTAGGACCGTCAGGCCTGACTTTACCCATTAGGCATAGAGGACAAAGAACTTTAGGTCCACAACACTTTTAGGGGCCCACAAAAATGTTTTAATTTCTTTTAACATCAAAGGGGAAAAAATGAGCTGTTAGGGTCAAAGATTATATTCTTTATTTCAACATAGTCATAAAACATAATTTGTAATATTTTTATAGGAGAAGACCTGCTCCCTACACACCCCCAAGGAAAGCATGCCCTGGAAGGTCATGACACAGCCCTGGGGGCTAGTTGCCTCTACTGCCCTCCCTCCCCCAAACCCAGGGCGCCCAGAAAGACAAAGTCCCAGACGCCTCAGCACCTCTGTCCACCTCTGTCCATGTTCCTTTGCTCTGCTGCTGCGCCTTCCGCAGCTTCTCTCCCCACTGCAGCTCTAGGACTCATGTTTTCATGAATCTGCAGCCAAATGAGACAAATAAGAACAATGTGATGATTTCTTTACAAAGTTAAAATTATACCAAGTACAGGACAGTCCTTTTTTCTGAAGTTGTGTATTTCTTTTTTTTTTTTTAATTTTTATTGGAGTACAGTTGATTTACAATGTTGTGTTAGTTTCAGGTATACAGCAAAGTGAATCTGTTATACATATACATATATCCACTCTTTTTTTAGGTTCTTTTCCCATATAGGCCATTACACAGTATTGAGTAGAGTGTCCTGTGCTATACAGTAGGTCCTTATTAGTTATCTATTTCATATATAGTGGTGTGTGTATGTCAGTCCCAACCTCCCAATTTGTCCCTCCCCTTCCTTTCCCCTGGTAAACATAAGTTTGTTTTCTACATTTGTAATGAAGTTATGTACTTCTGATTTCTTTCTTTCTTTCTTTCTTTCTTTTTAAATTTAAGGTACTAAAAGGCCTTTCATCTATAAAATTATGATAATGGCAGATGATATTTTGTATGATCATTATCTCACAAAATGTAAACGTCGGTGACCCAGTAGTGGCCCTGCCCTCCCCAACGATGCCATGAACATTGTGCTGGTCTCTGACCAACACTGGCTGAGATAACCTGAGCTTATTTTCAGGACTTACCTTTCATGGCTCATCCTCCAGGATGCCCTCCCTGGCCCTGGGCTCTAGGCTCCGTAGGTCCCTCCACTGTTTCCACCACGGCATTCACTTCCTCTCGTCCTGTTAGCATTTTCTCGACCATAGCCATGACTAGGCATCTTCTGGAAGGCAGGCCTGCACCTTACTTCTGTGTGTCTCCTCTGCCTGGCACGGTGCCTGGCACACAGTAACTGCCCAATCAGTCTTTGTTGAATGAATGAAGAAATAGGCTAATTCCCAGAAAATTAAGTTAATGAGTAGAATTTCTCCAGTTTTTTGTTTTTTGCTCTCTACATTTTTATTAAATCTTTGGCACCTGCTATTGCTTGTCCACTGGCCAGTGCTAGCAGATGACAGAGAGCATTAGCAAGTAGCAAATGAATATTAATGGACCCAGACATAGCCACCAGTGCTTAGTTTGACAGCTTGTTTTTTCTATGGACAGGTGTTTGGGCTTATGGTTGTGGTTTTATATTGGGTGTTAGTGTCTGTAAATTTAATTAAATTTAACATTTCTAAGCAACTTAAGCATACAGTAGCTAAATATCTAATTTTGTGCTAAATCATAGGCTGTATTTTGGACTTAAATATATCAATATTTTATGGTGTTCTGAAAAGGGTACCATGATTAATAGGAGCTCCACTGTATAAAACATTAGAGACTAGAAGATAGAGAACCACTGTCCTGGTGCAAATGTGGGCTCTGGGGGCAGATTGTAAACAGAATGGGGGTGGGGAGGACTTCCCTGGTGGTGCAGTGGTTAAGAACCTGCCTGCCAATGCAAGGGACATAGGTTCGATCCCTGGTCCAGGAAGATCCCACATGCCACGGAGCAACTAAGCCCATGCGCCACAACTACTGAGCCTGTGTTCTAGAGCCCACGAGCCACAACTACTGAGCCCACATGCCACAACTACAGAAGCCCGTGTGCCTAGATCCCGTGCTCCGCAACAAGAGAAGCCACCGCAATGAGAAGCCTGCGCACTGCAACGGAGCGTAGCCCCCGCTCGCCGCAACTGGTGAAAGCCCTCGCGCAGCAACGAAGACCCAACGCAGCCAAAAATAAATAAATAAATGAACAGAATGGGGATTCTTTCCTGTTATAGGGAGCCTAAAAGAAGGGGGGCAAGCGGAATCCAGGAAGAAGGGTTGGAGAGGTTTGTACAAGACCAGGGCAAATGGTCTGTCCCTGTTCGTCCCTCCCATGGCTTGGGTCTGAGAATGTAATTCTCTCTTGTTTGTTCTTGCTGAGGCTTTAGGTGCATCTATATTAATGTCTGTGTGTGTTGAGGGTGTGGCAAATAATTAAAACAGTTATTATTTGGTAAAAAAAGAACAGGCTTCTGTCCGTCTACTCAAGATGGATCTCCCCACATTCAGCTCTGATCCTGTTACCTGTCTATTGAGAATATCCCCAGGGGCCGCCATTTGCAACCTAAGCAGACCCTCATTTCTTGGCCTGCTATTTAAGGTGTCTCAAATCCTGACCCAGTGTAACTTTTCAACATTATTTCCACCCCTGCTCTGCACACTTTCCATGTGCCAGCTGAACCGGATATTCCACTTGGCTTTCCAGACCAGTCCACTTTCTGGATTCTGCCTTTCCTAGTACAGACTCCTAGTTTCTAGACCTGGAAAGCCCTTCACTCTGTCTCTAAAAATCCTACCTAATTTTCAAGACCCAGCTTCTATTCTACTTCCTTCATGGAGACTAGCCCACTTTCCCCCAATGGATGCTATCACTATCTTCTTTGACCTCCTGTATCTCTTTCAAGGCACTTAACATATTCTGCTTTCTAGAAGAGTAATTTTATATTTTATTATTCCCACCCCCCAATACAAACACACAGATTTGTTATAAGTAATTTATGGTAAGGGAGTTTTTTTCATCTGTGTCTAATACCATGCCTGGCACGTTGTTCTCATTTTATCTATGTTGCATCGAATTGAATTGGTGTCCTCAATAAAGCCAAGCTAAATTCTGCATCTATTTTGCTGATATTCTGGGTATCAAATTTCTTCCAGTTGCAAAACACAGATGAACCAACACAAAAGGGCAGCATCAATAAGGAAAATAGCTGATAATATCTCACATACTAAGATGGCAGGAGGTAGGGAGGCTCCTGGGTTGAATTCAGTGCCTCAGTGATGTCATGAAAGACCTTCCTTCTCCCATGTGGGCCCCCCTTAGACCTGGCCGCAGTGTGGCTGCTTCAGACTCAGGTTCTATACACAGATAACACAGGGGAGCTAAGAGAAGAAATAACCTTTCTATGATTCTGTTTTTATCGTAAGGGAAAATATCTTCTGAGAGACTGCCAACAGATCTCCCCTCACATGTTATTGATCAGAATTGCAACACATGTCCAGGCCTACAACAATTGCTGGCAGAGGGACCAGAATTATCTTGATCAGCTCACACTAATCAAGATTCACAGCCTTGGTCAGGGAAAAGACCCAGACTCCCCTAAGCACATGGCCACTGTGTACCTGAGCAAAACTGGGTTCTGTGTCAAGGAGGAAGTAAGAAATGGCTTTGTCTAGGCTCAGTAGTGTCTACCAAAGTCACTCTACATTGCAGGCTATACAAAGCCTGGATCTACCAGTGTCCTAAGGTAGTCCTGGAGAGTAATGGGTAGGATGGGAATGCTCACCTCTCACAGGGAGATCATACAATGGCTACCATTCATTTCTACCCCTTCCTCCTTGACCTTCCAACACCCCTTCCCTTATCCTCAAGTTCAGCCAATGACTTTGCCAAGAAAACATAAGCAGTGAAATTTCGTACACTTCTATCGACATCTACTCACTAGCTTACATCAGTGCCCACGTATTGTGCCTTTCCTCCCACATTATGTATGGTCCATTCTTGTTCCCAGCTAAGGCCAGTGCCTCCACTTGTACCCTGCGTCTTATTTCCACTCAACTCAAGGACGTCATCCGGCGAATCTCCTTTCTGTCTCCTGCATCACTTGATTTTCCTCTCTCTACTGAATCATTCCCATCCATAAACAACATGCTCCCAACCTTAAGACACCTTCCTTGATTGCACATCCTTCTACCACTATGGATGCATTTTCCTATTTTTCTTTTATATCAGAATCCCTCAAAGGGGATTTCTATGGCCGCGGCTCCAGTTTCTCTCCTCCCATTCAGTCTTCAATTCCTTGCAAGCAGGCTTCCACCCTTTCCACTCCACTAAAACTGTTCCTCTCAAGCTAACTAAAAACGTTCATGGACTAAATCCAGCGGTCAATTCTCAGTCTTCATCTTATTGAATCCGTTAGCAGTATTTGACATAATTGATTCCTTCTTTCTACCAGTAACACAGTCTGTTACTTGGTACCAGGACACCACACATGCCTGGTGCTTCTCCTTTTGCACCGACTGGTCCTTCTCGGTCACATTTGCCATCTCTCTTCTTTTCTGGATGTTATGGTGTCTCGGGCCTCAGTCGTTGGACTCCTCTTCTGTACCTACACTCACACCGTTGGTGCTTTCAGTCTCATGGCTTTAACTATCATTGATATGCTGATGACTCCCAAGATGTGTTTGCAGCCTGGACATCCCCTGGATTCTAGACTCATACATCCAACTGCCTACTTGACATCCCAGTTTGAACGTCCATAAGACACTTCAAATTTCACGTGATTGTACCAGTTATCTGTTGCTCATCAGAAACCCTAAAAGTTCGTGGCATTTTGGGCTGGACCAGCTGGATCACTCATGAGACTGAAATGCTCTGGAGGCTTTACTGGGACCAGATGGTTGAAGATGCCCTCATTTACATGTCGGATCATTAGCTGGAGCTCTTGGTTGTCCTCTCCAGCAGGACAGTCTGTGTTTCTCACATGGCTGAGGCAGCCTTCTAAGAGGGCAAGTCCCAGGGTACAAGCCCCAGTGCATGACTCATTGGGAGCTATTGAGGCAACAGTCTCTCACAATATCCAAAACAGAACTCATAGCATTTACTCTAAATGGCAATTTCATTCAGGCCAAAAATCTCACAGACATTCTAGAACTCCTCTCTTGTTTTCACACTGCTCATGGAATCCGTCATCAAATTCTGTCAGTTCCTCCTTGAAAAACATATGCTGAATCCAACCCACTTCTCACCACCTCCTTTCTTCCGCATGATCGAGGCCACCACCATCCCTCACCTGAACTACTACTGCCCTGGCCCTTAACTAGTTTCCCTGCTGCCACTCTGACCCCTGTGGTCTACCTTCAACCCGTCAGCCTGAGCACTCCTGTTAAAACCTTAATTGGATTATACCACTCCTCTCCTTAAAACTCTCCCAAGTTTTTGCAATGATCAACAAGTCCCTACATGATTGCACTCCCTGTTACCACCCTACCCTCCTGCACATGCGAACCATTACCTCTCTGGCCTCATTTCCAACTATTCTCCCACCCCGACTCAGCTGCAGCCACACCAGCCTCCTAGATGCTTCTTAGCCCCACCTGGTACACTCCAGCCTCAGGGCCTTTGCACTTGCTGTCCCTCCCCCACCCCACCCCCAC
>NW_006779486.1:743759-762320 GCF_000442215.2 Lipotes vexillifer | reverse complement strand
TCGCCCCACCTGGTCCCCTCCAGCCTCAGGGCCTTTGCACTTGCTGTCCCCCCCCCACCCCCCCCCCACCCCCATCCCCCGCCCCAAAGGTTTTTCCCTCAGACATCTGCAGGCTGGGCTCTTTCACCTCCTTCAGCTCTTTATTCAAACGTCACTTTCCAGGGAGTGTTGGCCACTGGATTGAAAGTTGCAAATCCCCCCTCCTCCAGCACTCCTATCCCCTCCCTGATTTTATTCTTTCCACAGCCCTTTTCATCATCTAACGTCCTGCCTATTTTACTTATTTGTTTCTTGTCTGTCTCCCCCTCCTAGAATATTAACTCCATGAGATCGG
Organism: Lipotes vexillifer; assembly: GCF_000442215.2. NCBI lineage: Eukaryota > Metazoa > Chordata > Mammalia > Artiodactyla > Lipotidae > Lipotes > Lipotes vexillifer. The sequence goes on along the minus strand of NW_006779486.1, from coordinate 761,986 downwards.
GATTTTCTTTTTGTCTGTTTTTTCTCCCAGCACCTGGAACACAGACTGACATTTAGTAGGTGTTAATCATATTCATTAAATGACTGAATTCTTTAAGCATTTACTATGTGCTACAGATTTTACCCACCGTATCACCCCTGAGCTCCCTGTGCTAACCCTGTGAACAAAGCACTCCGGTACCTCCTCACGTCAACCAGGTGCTATAACCTCCATTTTGAAGGTGAGGAAACTGAGGCTGGTAGGGTAAATAAATGACCTAAGGTCACGTAGCCAGTGAAGGAAGAATCTCTTCCCCGAAAGCTGAACTGTATTACGGTGTTCTCTCACAGCCCAGAGGTGGGGCTGGGAGCTCTGGGGCCCTCTGGGCGACATCTCTGTGTGGTGAGCCTTCCGACTGCCTTGCTGGACTTCCATTGCTCTGCAGTGTGAAAGAAAAAAAGAAGGAGGAAGAGAAGGAAGAGGAGGACGAAGAGAAGAAGACAGCGTTGGGAGAGAAAGTGGTGAAAGTAGTGGGGTCCGGAGCCATCCAGCTGCTTCCTGCCTCGACAGTAGGACCCAGGACCACCCGGGAAGCACCCACGGGCGGAGGACTCGTGTGTGCTTCCCACCACACACCCCAGCTCCTGGTGCTTCTTTCAAACCCTGGCAGTGAGGTCTGTCCTGGTTTTCCCTGATGCTCATGACTGGATTCCTAGGTCGAAAACAAGCCTCTCAATAAGCAGCAGCTGCTGAGCTTTGAGAACAGCCCTGAGCCACCCCATCTCCGTTCCCAGGAGGCATTGCTCTCACCCTCCCCACCCCCTCACCCTGCACCCCTAGCTGGCCTCAGGCAAGATTAGGCCTCTCTCAGATCTGGGGTGGAGCTTGGAGAGGGTTGTCAGCCCTCACCACTGCACAGACCAAAATGGCTCTGCGGTGGGTGAGGATGAAAGGGAACCTCTGGCTGGCTGACATCTGGCGGCCAGGAGCGGGCTGTGGGCTGGGAGAGCCCAGCTGAATTCCACAGGGCAGCCATTGTTGCGATGGTCTTGTGACTGATAACACACACGCACGTATTTAAAAAAAAAAAAAAATTCTTTTTTTTTAAACAGTCTAGGACCAAGACAGACGGCTGTGGTTGGGTAGTGTCTGGAGAAAACTAGCAACTACTGTGTTTGGGTTATCATATGACAGCTCACAGAGAAAGGGGCTTTGTTCTATGATTGGTTTCTCTAGTCAATTAAATGTGTAATATCTGCCATGAGGTCCCTGCTGCTTAAATAGAGATAACTTCAGTTATGTTTCTTAGACATATGTGTGGTGACTTAATTTAAGGTTCTTTCTTTCTTTCCTTCCTTCCTTCTTTCTTTCTCTTTCTTTCTTTCCTTCCTTCCTTCCTTCCTTCCTTCTTTCCTTCCTTCCTTCCTTCCTTCCTTCTTTCCTTCCTTCCTTCCTTCCTTCCTTCCTTCCTTCCTTCCTTTCTTCTTTCTTTCTTTCCTTCCTTCTTTCCTTCCTTCCTTCCTTCCTTCCTTCTTTCCTTCCTTCCTTCCTTCCTTCTTTCTTTCCTTCCTTCCTTCCTTCCTTCCTTCCTTCCTTCTTTCTTTCTTTCTTTCTCTTTCTCTCTTTCTTCTCTCTCTGTCTCTTTCTCTCTCACTGTCTCCCTCTTTCTCTCTCTTCCTTCTCCTTTTCTTTCCCTCTGCTCCTTCCTTCATTCCTCTCCCTTCCTAATTTTTCTTCTTTGGTTCATTCTCTCTTTTCCAAGTTCTTTCCTTCCCTTTCTGCTGCTCCCTACCACTTTTTCCATAAATAGAAAATTATAAGTGAGGAAAATAGTGGAAGGGGGGGGGGGGGGGGGGGGGGGGGGGGGGGGTCAGAGAAGTGTTATAGAAATCACAAGTGATTATGAAAGAAGCTTGTTAATATCCACATATGGTAATTTGTGCTGTGAACTTAAGGCACACTGTGGGCTCCTAAACACTGTCAGCTTTACCCAAAGCCACCCAGTAGAAATGCTGTCTCTGATTAAGTCCCAAGGTCCGTGAGGTCTGGGCTGGGGTGGAACTTTGGGATCCCAGGGAGATGGGCAGGGGTGGTGGACGGCATATGTCCCTTGCCTGGGGACTTTGTGGATGGAACTAAAAAGGAAGGCTCTTGAGCACAAGTAGGAACAAAAAATTTGACCTCCTACTTGTCTGCATGGACCATCCATCCAGAGCAGCTGGGCAGAAAAGCAGATGCCATGGATAAAGTCACCCAGAATAAAACTCATGAAATACCCCAACCCCTGGCTGCTGTGGCTTCCTGGAGCTCAGGGGCTGGGGGTCCACTCTGTGGGCTTGAGGATACAGTCCAGGGTATTCACGTAACCACTCCTTCATCTAGCCACTAGAGCTTTAGTTGAGCGCCGGCTAGGTGCCAGGCTCAATGCAGGGAGTGGAAGACACAGTTCTATCAGACAGTCTCTGACCTCAAGAAACTCGTTAGACAAGATATACAAGTAAACACATAACCTTAATCAGTGGAAAAGCGCTAGCCTAGAGGTCTACACAGAGCTTTCCTAGATGATGAACTCAGTGCTGGGAGGAGGCAAGCAAGGAGAGGGGAGAAAGTCTGCTTCATAGAGAAGCTGATGCTTCAATTGTTCCTACTAGAAGGGTGAGCATTTGCCAAGTTGATGGTAGTGGAAGGAGAAAGGGTATACCTGGCAGATGACGGCATATATAAAGGTGCGTCCAGGAAGCCATAGGTAACTGGGTGAGACCAGATCATATCATAGTGGGAAGAATCAAGGGCATAGAGAAGTTGGAAATGGCTCCAGGGCAGGCGTGGGGATGGGGGTTTTGGAGGAGGGGCCTGTAACCCATTCTAAGGGGTTTGAATCTTCTGTAAGCAATTGGAAGCTCCAGAAGGGTTCCACCTGCACTTTAGAGAGATGTGTACTTTAGAAGGATGCATGGGCTGGGAGTGAGACCAGGTGAGAAACCATGACAAGAGTCTAGAAAGAGGTGATGAAGCCTGAGCAAGGGCAGAAGCCATGAAAACAGAAAGGAGCACACAGCTTTGAAAGATGTTAAGGAAGGAGACAGGATCGCCAGTCCCTGTTACCACTTGGACCTGGAAAGTGAGAAGTCTAAAATTAGTCCCAAGGTTCTGACTTGTCGAGTGAAAAGTGGTATCATTAACTGAGATAGGAAATTGAGGAGAAAAAAAAAAGTTTAGGGCTTCCCTGGTGGTGCAGTGGTTGAGAGTCTGCCCATAAGCCACATAAATTAGAGTATTTAAAAGAACATGACACTAATGGTCAGACAGTCCCGGGTTAGGATCCCAGCTCCATCACTTACTAGCTTCGAGACCTCCATCATTAGTTCTCATCTGTAAGTCTCGGTTTTCTCAACTGTAGAATGAGGATTATAGTAGCTTTGGAGAGTTGCTGTGAGGACCAAAGCCACTCTCAACAGTGCACAATAAATTGTAATTTTTATGGTCTTGTAGGGGATAAGAAGTGACTATATTGTAAAAAAAAAAAAAAAAAAAAAAAGTTTAGAGGGAAAAATGACGAGCTAAGTTTTGGGCATGTTTAGTCTAAGGTCTCAAATGGCGGTTTGCTCCATAGGGGTAAAGCTCAGAAAAAAGGACTGGGCTGAAAGTTACCATTAGGAAGCTGTCTACTGAGAGAGAAGTAGAGACCATGTGGGGGCTGGGGGAGAACGGGGTCACAGAGAGAGTACACAGGGGCGGTGAGCTATTCTGACCTTTTTCCCATACCCCATGTCCAATCCCTCAGGAAGAGCTGTCAGCTCTCCCTTCAAAGTATATCCTGAATTCACTTCTCACCACCTCCATCACCACCACCCTAGTCTAAGCCTCCATCATCTCCCACCTGGACCTTGCAATGATCTACTAATTCGTCTTCTTGCTTCTACTTTTGCGTCCCTGTAGCCTATTTCCTATACAACAGCCAGATTGGCCTTTTAAAAAAGTAAAGTAAGTCATGTCACTTTAATGCTGTAAGCCATCCAGTGGTTTGCCTTGACACATGGAATAAAACCCAGATTCCCCTCCTCACATGATCTGCCTTTACCTTCTTTCCTGAACTCACCTTCCACCACTCTCTCTCTCTCCCACTCACTCTGCTTCTGCCACACTGACTTTCTCTGCCTCAAATGTGTCTCAGGGCCTTTGCACATGTTTTCCTCTCGGCCTGGAATACTCTTCCTCTAGATCTTTCTACAGCTTCCAGTTCTCTGACAAAATTTTCCAGTTTGAATTTTAGTACGCTTAGTTATTCTATTGGCTGTGTCAGATAACTCCGATATCTTAAGGATGTGTGGGCCTGTTTTAGTTTTCTGCGGTTTCTACTGGTTCTCACTCATACCGTCTTATTTCCTGGTTATATATGATTATATGCTGGAAATTTCATGGTAGAATAATAATAGGATCTCCCTCCTGAAAGGATTTTCATTTGCTTCTAGAAGGTGCCTGGTGCTGCTTGCAGTCTGCAACTCGTTTCATGGAAGTTCTAGGCTCAAGGTCTCCTGTCGCATCCAGATGACTTGAAGCCAAGTCAACAAATATTTATTTACGGAGCACATTCTTTGTGCCAGGCATTTTGCTAGGCATTGGCATACACTAGAGGACAAGGCAGACCAGATTCTGGCCCACAGGGAGCTTGCATTCTCAGGAAAAGATGGACAATGAACAGAAGAATCAACACAGTGCAAATTCTATGAGGATACGAAGCATGCCTGCTTTCTCCAGCACTTCAGGGCATAGAACAGTGCTTTATGTTAACTAAATATTTGCTACATTTAAAAAAAAAAATCCTGTCCCAATGTTATTTTTCAGTATTATTTAATTGCTGGTGTTTCAACTGTATTGTTGGCTGACTGCTCTTTTCCTCTTAAATATGTAGTATTTTAAGCATATAAAGGGTTAAATAGACTTGTGTGTCAGCCTGGAAATATAATCACCATTGATTATCTTACTCGTATGGGGAATTGTGTTCTGAGTTCCAAATAATTAACTTCAAAGTGAACTTTTGGAAACTGTCAGCCGGGCCCATATATATTTGGATGAGATTGGCCAATGTCTTTGCACTCTTTTATAGGAACAGGCAGCATGCCAGCCAGACCAGGCCAGACAGGCTGGGTGATCAGTGGCGTAACAGATGTCTCAGAAAGAGCACCTCCACATCCAGAAGGTTCTGTTCTGCTCTAAGCTCATGGTTGTTTAATCCTTAGAATCTTAGGTCTATGGTGACACACCTTCCCCTGTAGGAGGACGGAGGCTCTATGATCAAACTAATGTTCTTTTTTTTACAAGAGAGGCCAAGCCAAATTCTTAAGAGTCCTCCACCTGGGCAACAGCATGGTTGAAAGTGGCAGCCAGCCCTGGCAGCCAGCCCGGCTGCCCTGGGACACTGAGAGAGTGAGAGAGAGATTGGGGTCAGCCAATGCAACTCAGAGGAATCACTCCAACATGACAAGTGCCACAGTGTTCAGCCTGAGCTCAAAATCCTTGCCTACCCAGAGGCTCTGGGTTATTTCCATTCTTTAGCAAAGGAAGGGAGTGCAGAAAGAGAAGAGCACAGGTGGTGAGCCAGAGTTGGGTGTAAGAAGCCCATCTAAGGCTGTTGTTGGGTTTAAACAAACAAAAAAAAATTAGGACTTGCTGAGATTTTGGAAAGGAGGAATGAAGAGCAGTGAGATGCTCAAGGCTTGGGGTGGGAAGGATGGTGAGCCTCTTGACACGGTCAGGACTAGGTTTAGAATGGAATAGTGGTGGAAATGATGGGTTCTTCTAATTCTTTTGATCTAGGTGACATGCTATTGTAGTTGAGGGTCCTCCCAAACAAAATTAGAAATGGACTTGGATAGAGGAGATGGATCTTGAATTTCCATTTATGATGGAAAGATCTATCATAAAATTTTGAGCTGGAAGAGCCATTAGAACTCATTTAGTCCAGTCTCACACCGATGCTTGGAAACTGAATCTTCTGGGATGGGGCTTGGGAATCTGTATTTTAATGTTTCTGGAGTAATTCAAGCACAGCAGTTTGGGGCCTTCTGACTTATCTGACCAACCCCATTTTACAGAAGACGAAACTTGGGTCCAGAGAGGTCAAAAGACAGCATAAGCAGCAGAGTCTGGACTGAAAGCTCGAATTTCTGGTTCCTGGTTCCCGGCTCGTTGGACTGTGTGAGGTTTATAATCAGTGAAGAGAATAGCTAATGAGTACTGAGAACTAAGTACCAGGCATTTTGCTAAGTTCTTTCTACATATCAGCTCGTTTAATCCTCACAAGCTCCTTGCGACGGCAGGTGCTATTGCGATCCCTTTTTACAAACCAGAAACCTAGGGTGAAGGAGGTGAAGTGACTTGACCAGAGTTGAGTGTCAGTAAGTGCAGATCACACAAACCCAGGCATCCTGCTGCAGGTCCACTGTTCTCTGTCAGCCGGAGAATAAGCGAGCACAGCTGTGGAGTTTTGTGGAGGAAGGAGAATGTTCGCTGAATGAATCTTACTTTTCATCCCGGATGAACCAGCCTTCAGAGTTCCATGGGCGGGTGGGTGCAAGTCCAGACCCTTCTCTAACGCTAGATGGCACCCCTTGGGTTCTGAGCACCCAGCTGTGGGGAAAGCTTAAGGGGCCTACCCCTTTACCACGCCATCTCAACATATAAGAGTCAACTCTATATTTTTTAAAGACAGATGGTATCCTGAGTAAGCTATTCCTCATCTTCAGCTCTGGGGATCCTCGCCTGCGCAGGAGGGTAATCACCAAGAAGGAAGCTTCTACCAGGAAGATGGTTTAGTGGCACTTTGAGCTCTGACTTGGCTGTTTAGGGAAGGCATTGCTATTTCCACCCAGCATTTCAAGATGCATTAGGAGCAATTAACATCAGTGCTTGTGAGCACGCAATGTCAGGCTATCTTTAGGCAAAATGCCTTGCCCTCAACTTTCTTTCAGCTGACAACAGAGAACGAGGTTAGTGCCCCCTTCCTTTTTTTCCTTTTTAAAAAAATAGAACTTTCTGTCACTTGTGGTTTTATATTAGTCTTTCGATTGCAGCCACAGCAGGTCTGGAGATGTCAAAACAGACAGAACCACTTGGCCATATTTATCCACAAAGAAATTCTGTGCTCTTGTTCCCCAAGAGTGTTCATTTTTAAACACTAGCTTCCAACAAATAAAATTAGGGAGAATTCAGTGAACATCTGGATTTACTGCTTTTCCTGAAAAGTAGGAAAATCAGGCAATACTGGACCTTTGTTCTCGAGTGCAGCGCTTTGCTGGAGCTGTGTATCCGTAGCCTTTTTCGTTTGACTCCCTGAGGCAGAAGACTGAGTTTTCCAAAACACTCGCACTATCCACCCGATTCCAGACCAGTCCAGGAGAGGCTTCAACATTCCAACGTAAGGTGTTTTGAAGCAAGTTGCTAATGTTCAGCCTGGGCACCAGACATTTGCTGACTGGGGACTCCTGTCCTCTCTCCTCCTTGGATTCTTCTCCCTCCCTTGTGACTTGAGTCTCTCTCGGCCTGTGGATGATCTCCTGAAAGGGCCACTCTTCAGCACTTACTTCATGTGCTTGCTCCTCTGTCCGAAGGGCAGAGGCATTCTTTTAACTGTACTTTACTCTCCCCGCCTGACAGCACAGCTCTTTGAATATCAATGTGGAAATAGGAAAGATACTAGGCTGGGAACCAGTCATAACATATCTGGGGTGGTGATGGAAGTCCAGGGTTGACAGATCATCCAGAGGGACGCCAGGGGTCTAGGTGGTAGGAGGTGGGGTGGGTTGAGAAGGAAAGAACTGAGAAGGGATAATTGAGTACAGGGTTCAAAGATGCAGGAAGTGGCCTGGGCAGAGGACTGGGGATTGAATGCTTGGGAAGCGTGGTTTTGGAGAAGGGGTTGGACAGCCTGGTGGGGCTGAGAGCTCCATTGCAGGCTGAGGTGGATCTTCTGGAAGAATCCTCGACTCTTCTCTTTCTCGCCCCTTCCATATCCAGTTCTCCAGAAAATTCCATTGAATCTACTTTTAAAATGCTTCCAGACGCCACCCATTTCTCACAACCTGTATCTCTGCCACCCTAGTCTGAGCCACTATCCTCTGTCACCTTTTCAGTGTGCCTCTTCCACTCCTATCTCCCAACACTGTAGTCCCCCCCACCCCAGACTGCCCCCAAGCCTTCAAAGTCCTACAGGATTTTGCCTTTGCAACGTCCCTGATCATATTTCTCCTTCTCATTCCCTCCTATGCCATTTCAGGCACACTAACGCACCTTCTGTTATCAGAGCATGTTAAGGGGCTTTGTGCTTGCTCTCCCTTAAGCTTGGAATGCTCTTCCTCTAGAAATATCCGCAGCTCACTCACTCCTTCTAATTTGATCTCAGCTCAGATGTCACTGCCTTTGTGAGACCTTCCCTGACCGCCTACTTAGAGCAGAATCTTCCTCCTAACCCCCCACACATACATGCATATTCCCTTATCCCAGTTTTCCTCAGAATACGTCACATTATGCCATATACCTCTTTGTCTCATTGTCTGTGTTTCCCATGAGAATGTAAGCACCACGAGCGAGAGCAGAGAGTTTTCTTGGCACATAATAGACGCTCAATAAATTAAGGAAGGGGTCTAGCAGATAAGGAGAAGTGAGAGATGCCGGAGTCAGGGCTGTCTTGGGGGAAAGAGGTAATATTTAACACAAGAAGAGATTTTCAATACAATACTTGGCAGATGTGATAAATATTTAATTTAATTCAATTTGGTCGAAGTATTAATAGTGTAATTATTGTAGGCAGATCACAATGTCAAGAGCTGTTTGGGGTAAATGATAATTAAAGGGCAGATCCTGCCCACAAGAAATTTATAGCCAAGAGAGAGGGGTGAGGGCAACAAGACCCCTTAGTTATTTTTGCATCCCCATAGCATGACCTTCATTGCCCTGCACCCTGGTGAGGGGAGGGGGTAATTAACATTTTTTCCTTTTTTTTGGTATCAGTGAATTATCAGACTATTTCTTCACTAAATACTGTCACCATCACACTGTCCAGGGGGGTGAAAAATACCTTACAAAGCCACAGTACCTTTCTGACTTCTGAATTCCGCTCTACCCTTACCCCCCACCCCAATTACATTTTGGACATCTTCATTTGCATGCCTCTTGAGCATCTCAAGCTCAATACATCCAATCCGATCCTATGTACTGTGATCTCAGTTGCTGAGGTTGCACTAGTTTTTCTGTTCCATGCCTCACCCTCAACCTGGCATTCCACAGAGCCTAGCTACTTCTGTGGTCCTGGTCATCGTCATCTCTCGTCTGCAGACGTCGAGCCTCCTGTAGAACTCCCCTCCCATCCATCCTCCACACCTAGGCCAGAATGGTCTTTCTAGAATGTACTTCTGATAACAATACTGCCTTACTCAAAATCTGCAGGGGCTTTGCTATGGCTCTGGGCTAAAGTCCACACTCCTTAACACATCATACAAAGCCCTTCAGGTTCTGACCCCTGATTTCTTCTCTGCTCGTTTCTTGCCACTTCTTTCTTAAAGACTAGTTTGGGCCCAACAGAGATCTCTGATCCCTTACCTGGGCCATTCTCTCTCTCCCTTCCGGGCCTTCAAGGATACTGATTCCAGGGCCTGTGAGTCCTCCCCTTCCTCCTCTCTCTCCCCCTGCTGTCTCCTTCTGCTCTTTTGGATTCTACCTAGTTTTCATTCCCTCTGAGAAGGCTTCCCCGCACCTGGCCTGATCTGATCAAACCCCCCTCCTCCTCATGCCCTGACCCCGCAACACAGGGTCAGAGGCCTTGCATGTGATTCCTCAACACTGTTCTTTTCCTGCCATACCTGCTTTATGGTTTCCTTACTAGACTGCAAGCTCCAGGAGGGCAAGATTGTCCTATTCTACCTTGGTTACCTCGGGTCTGTGCTTACTCAGTACATGCGTGTGTTAGACAAGTATTGCATGAATGAAAATGCACTTGCTTGGATACGAGTGTTCCTCATAAAATAATTATAGCTTGAATTTACTGAGTGCTTAAGATGTAGCAGGCACCATCCTAAGTGTTTTACAAGTGTGCCATGGACATCTCATATATCCCTATTAAGCATAGGCCATTTCCTCATATAACAGGTGGGTAAACTGAGGCACAGGGCTATTGAGTAACTCGACCAAGGTCCGCTGCAGGGAAGTGGAAGAGCAGGGGTTAGAAGAAGCCAGACTGTTTCCAGAGTCCAATTCAGTCTCAACGTCTAGGAAATTCTGTCTTAGAGTGAAGTGCAATGTGGGGTTCTACTATATGAACAGATTCAAGGCTCCTGCAGAAGGCTTTGTTTTCGTTTCCCAGAGAGGGGACGCGCTCCCGGTCCGCCCTCTTCCAGGCTCAGGGGTCCTTTGCTGGGCTTTGGGAAGGGCCTGTGCATCCAGCCCGCGGCCGGCTAGTCTGCGTGTGAGCCCCCTGATTAACTTTCGGCGCTGCCCGGCCCCCACGCCAGCTGCGCCCAGGTCCTCGGGCGGCCCTTGCTACCCGCAGGTGCGGGCGGAGCTCCACCAGCCGCACCCGGAGCCCCCGCCCGGCCCCCAGCGCGGCCGCCCGGCCCCCGGGGTTGGGGGGGAAGGGGCGAGCCCGGGGGCGGTGCCTCTAGCCGAGGCCACCGCCCTCGCCCCGCGCTCGGCTGGCCCGGGTGCAACGGGCCGGGTGGAGGGGGCGGGGACTGGGGAGGGGCCGGCGCGCGGCTGCTGGTGCCGCTGCCGGAGCAGAGGGAGGAGGCGGCGCGTCCCTAGAGGCGTGCGCCGGGGCAGACGGACCGACGGACCGACGCGCGAAGGGAGAGGGCCAGCGGCGAGGTCGGTATCCGGCGACCGCGCGCGCGGCGCGGGGAGGGGCGGCAGCGAGGGGAGCCGGAGCCCGGGGGGAGGGCGGTGGGAGGGGCGGCGGTGGGCCTGGCGGCGGCTCCGCTCGGGGGGTCGGCCTGAGACCCCTCCCCTGGCAGCGAAAGCGGAGCCCCGGGCTCCCTTCTCCCTCCTTCTCTTTTCTTTCCAATCAGCGAAAAAAAAACACCCGGGAAGGTAAAACAATAGCGGGGCCACCTGAGACGCGGCGAGCGCAGAGCTCCCACGTTTGGGGCGAGGGCCGGGGGTGGAACGGGGAGTGGCGGCCCCACCTCGGAGCCTCTTCCCGATTTGCCCCCGCGGAGGGTGGGGCTACCCGCGGCGCCGGGGCTCGGTGGGAGGCGGAAGGAATTCCCAGGAGTGAAGCATTTGGTGAAAGTATTGCAGGAACAATCGGGCTTCCCACAATTGCTCGGCTCTGTGCGGGGAAACTGAAGTGGAGGCTGAGGTGGCGACTTGGCCAAGGTCAGACTGCAAAGGTTGACCGTCCTGGTCCAGGACCAGGTGCCCGGACCAGCTTGGCGCTCAGCCCCTCTCGCTTTTGCGGCGGCCGTGCTTGCCTTTGATAAATCTCTGTTGTGTTTGTTTTAGAAAGCTGCTGGCATTGTGGGACCGCTTCAGGGCTGCCGAACGAACGCCAACTTGCTTCGTGCGTTGCGGGCAGGTCTGGGGCAGGTGGCAGCCCCGTGATCCACCATCATGCACGGAGACGGACTTTTTGATGAAGAAACCCAGAGCAGTCGATGCCGACCAGGGCGATTTGGTTGTCAAAGGTTTTGACAAAACCTGCCCTGTTCCCTTTGGGGAATCCGAATGAGGGAGATTACAGACACCTTCACTGCGAAGCCAAGGACATTTCTGTATAATCAGTGGATGAAAGGATTTTCTCAGACTCTTTTTTCCCTTTTCCTTGAGGATTAATCCACCGCAATCTACAATTACAGTGGAAACCACAAGGCACAGGATGTGGCAGGAGCCTCCAGCGCCGTCCGAATTGTCCTGGACCCTTCCTTTAGCCTAGGGGAGTTTAACACTTGCCACCCGCCACCCCTCCCCCACTCCCTCCTGCTGAGCTCTTTAACCCGTTCTCCTTCCCTGAGTTAAGTTCTGTTTCCAAAACTGTCTTCTGGAGCTATAAGTGGATTGCCAGAAATGAGAGATTAACTGCTGGGAGAAGAGGAAGCGCCCTGTGTTGTGTCTCCTCTCAGCTGCCGACATGAAGTGCTTTTTCCCAGTGCTGAGCTGTCTGGCTGTGCTGGGTAAGTGGCTGCTGCTTATCAGCACGATCGATGTGAAAGTGTAACCTGCTCTTGGCTCCTGTAATTCCTTGTGGTTCTTTCCCATCAACACTCGGCTTTGGGGGACCCCGGGAGGCAGCGGTGTGTGTCACAGGTTGGAATAGAGCCCCATTTCTGACCCAGGAGGAAAGGTGGCACATCGTTTGTTGTCTTTAAGAAGGGACATTTGCTGTCCTTAAGTGTCTGTCCCGGGCCCCGCCGTGGGGTCCCCCATCTGTGTCGACGCTTTAGGGACTCCATGCGGATCGTGGATTGGTTTCTTGTATTGTATAAACATGGTGCTTCAGCGTCTTCATGTCTGTGTCAGTCCACATCAATTCCTAATCCGATCCGAAGTGGCAACGTTATTCCCACTCTCAGGAAAGTGGGTTTGGTGATAACGATGGTGTTTTTTTTGTTTTTTGGTTTTTTTGAGGGGGAACTAAGCGTGGGTGGAATAGGGGTCGAAGGGATGCTTTGTCCTACCTAAGTGATCAGTAGACTAAAAATGTTTGAGGGTCTAGTCATATGTCCCCTCACCAAAGAAGCTCAGATCGTAGTTCTGGGGGTAAGAGAGACTGGAGGAGTGGTGCCTGGTAGGGGCTGTGCTAGGATTGGGTTTTGTGACTCCACAGAAGGTTAGGATGGTTAGATCGGGATGGAGAAACTGTGTCCTGAGAGGTGAACCCTTGACACCTCTCTTAAGATTCCCTCCCAATTGAAGAGTCCCCCCTTTGCCCGACATTCTCCGATTCAACAGTGCTTTCCATGCCACTGAGTGCTGTCTTACTCTTAAGTGTGGTATCTCAGGACACATCTTGGGTCTAGGATAAGCTCCCTGGCCAGGATCTGATGCATCCTCTCCCTCCATTGCCTTAGACTTCGCACGTGAGTACACCCCGCTGCCCTCTGGGTACAGCTCAGTCCCCTGCATTCAGAAGAGGTCATCACTGCTGCTTGTGGTGTTTGCATCTCCACATCTAGGTGTCTTGCATTTATGGGACTTACTTGTGATCTACTGGCAGTGGAGATTGCTTTCGTGTGTTGTCTACACCCTTGCAAGAGTTCACAGAAGAGTGGAAAGAGAGTGGACTTTGCGGTGGAGAACCTGAGTTCAGATCTCAGCCTGACTATGATTGACGTCTGAATCACAGTAAAATGGGGTGTACCGCCAAGGGCTACCTTGACAGTTAAAGGCTATAAGGTCTTCTAAAGGTCTTGACTGCTTTGAAAAATGTCTGGAGCACGTAAGTATGTGCCATCAGTGGGTCTCAAACTTGGGAGCATGTTAGAATCACTGGGGGAACTTTAAAAAATCCCGATGTCCAGGCAGCGACCCCAGACCAATTAAACCAGATTCTCTGGGAAGGTGACCCAGGCATGAGTCTTTTACCTCTCCTAGACAATTCCAGTGTGGAGCTGAGTTGGAGAACCGGTGTGTGAGTTCATCACTGCCAGCTCTGCCCTCCCCTCCTCAACACTCACAGGGACACCCAGTCTGACGGCAAGTTTAGTCAGTCTTCTGCTCAGGTGTGGGTCAGGATACAGTGTCTCTGTGTCTCCTGTATGCTCAGGCAGAGTCAAGAAGACAGGTAGCTCTCCGTTCGCCAGTCCTAAGTATTGTATTGGTATTTGTCATTCACTTAGTGTGTGGGTTTAAATCAGTAATTAGTGATTCATGTGGATACAAGAGGACAAACAGGCGAGCCCTCCAGGAGGCTTGGGCATGGGGTTGATGGTGTGGCTAAGGCGGGAAAGAGGGCTGAGTGGAAGGGTGGGGCCCAGGGTAGGAGAAGGAATCACCAATGGGCAAACAAGGCAATGTGACATTTGTGCCTTTTGTTTCTCCTGGCTGCTCCAGAAAGGTAAGGCTGCTGGCTGGTTCCCCTTCTGTTCACCCTCTGGGCCACGCTGGAGTGGAGCCCTGGCACTGGGCACTAGTATCTTTCCTCCACTCCCAGCCTCAAGTATAAACAGGTGCCATGGAGGAAAATGAGTGTCAAGGTGGTGTCAAAGGGGAACGGCGGCCAAAGAGCACACCTGGGTGAGAGTGGGGGAGGTTTAGAACTCTGGACATGCCTGGGTTTTTGATCCCCACTGGTGAAATCTCACCTTTTCTTATCACTCGATGGCTGGCAGCATGGCAGGGAGGGGGCCTCGCTACTACTTTGTTAACCTTGGAGACTAGAAGGTCTTTGTGGAGGGAGCAAAAGCCAGGTTGGGGTCTTATTTCTTGCTTGCAATCTGGTGTGATCGGATTCATGTGTCAGCACTCTGGCTGTGTAATGAAAATTAATGTGTAATATGAATTGAAAATAACAGAGCCTCTCAAGGCTTTGTGTCCAGGTAGGTCACACGCTTGGGATACAATTTTGTATGTAAAAAGTAGGGCCAGTTTAAGTGCTCTGCAAAGTGAGACTGATACAGGTGCCGCCAGCCTCCAGAAGTGGCAATTTGAGAAAACCCTGTGACAGTATGTGAGGGGCGTACAGGGTAAATCTGAGATGCTTGTGACTCCCTCGACATCATCAGACCCGTACTTTCCGCTCCCTTCCGTTACCGATGTCTAGGACTTGGATCAGGTTCCTCCTTTTCTGCCTGCTTGGGTACCGATTCCTGCACTCTTGACCACCGTGTCTTGTTTCGTCCTGTTGCAGCTCTGGGTGCCCCACCCAACTAGGGAACCATCGGCTGCCATGGCCACCCTTATTCCAGTTCGAAAGCCGTCTTAAGCGTGGGCTTGGTTGAGCCAAGAGGATAGTAGAGTCTCCGCTACTGAGAATGGATGGAGCCGGAGGGGCAGAAGATGAGAGAGAACAGGGGCTTGAGTGTGAAAGGGAATGAGGAGAGAAGAGAGTGGTTGTGCCTGTGCCTAGGCCCGGGGCAGGGAGCAGCCTGTGTGAGTGACAGGGACGTGGAAAGGTGACAGCACTGTGGGGGAGACAATAGCATTTGCGTCTGCAAGAGCAGGAAGGGAATAATCAGGAAAGTTGAACATAAGCTTTAGGCACATAAAGCAGATTTCGATTTTGTGTAACCATGAAGAGTTAGGCCTTCCAGACCAGTGCTGATGTGGCAAACGAGATGAAATAGCTTTGAAAGTGTTAGCAATGAAAAACGTAAGTGATTGGGACATCCCTGGATCAACACAGAGAACTTGTAGATGTCAGATGGTCATCTGTGTTCTCCAGTGGGAGAGAAATTCATTCGTAGAGTTTGAAAAGCCTCTTGTTTGAATAGGTTGGGACTGAGGAAGCGATCGCGACCTTCCCAGTTAGTTAGGGAAGGCTTCTTAGGGGAGAGGCCAGAGGGTGCTTCCGAAAGAGATTGAAAGGGACTTTGATGTTCTGGGGGGAGTGAGCTCAGAGGCAGGACTGGGTGATCAAAGGCAGAGGAGATGAGGAGGAAGCGGAGAGCAGCGAGGTGGCCTGGGGTAGTCGGGGGAAGAGTTCTGAAGGAAGAGGTTGAAGATCGTGATTTACGGATGAACAAGCACCACTGGCCCAACAGTTGTCCCAGAGGCAGTGCCCTTCCCTTTTCTGGGGACCATTTGACAGGGGTGCTAGAGAAGGGAATTCTTGTCAGGACTAGGCTCGCTAAGATGCCTTTCAACTGTGTGAATCATTGAGCCACCCCTGGGCACCTAGGGCTGTGTTAAGATGTCCCAATCCCCTCCATTTGTCATTGCAGCAAGAAAACAGCAGTACCACCACCTCTCCTAAGTCTAACCCTTACTGTGAAGCAAGTCCTATCTCATTAAATCCTCAAACAGTCTTGCCAGCTAGATAGCTTATATTATCATTCTTTCGAAGATGGGGATATTGAGGTCCAGGGAGGTTAAGGAACTTGCCTGAGGTAGATGACTGTACCAGTCTGAAATGGTGCTCCACAGGGGTGGGGATCCAGGTCCTTTCTGTCTTGTTCCAAGTGCATGCCTCTATTCCCAAGGTCATCTCATGGTCCAGGAGGGCTGTGCTAGCCCCAACCATTAGGAAGGAGGAAAAGCGTTGGTGAAGGGCATGCCCTCGTGCACACATTGCTTCTGCTTATATCCCCATTGGTTAGAACTTGATCACATGACCGTACTTTGCTGCAACGGAGGCTGGGAAATGTCATCCTTAATTCTAAGTATCCAGCCAAAACTGGGGTTCTATTATTGTAGGGGAAGGAGAGGACAGAATTTTGGGGGGGGCAGCTCTTGGTCCCTGGCACAGTTACAAAGCTAGGAAGTGGCAGAACAGGGTTTTGAAATCAGGACCATTTGGTTCAAATCCTGTGTTCTTGCATCTAACAAGTTGCCCCTCTGAGTATGAGGCCCCGCCCCGGGCCTCCGGGAAGCCTTGTTGAGAAGGCGTGAGCTAGATGAACCAACACTTGTTACATGGGAAGCAACGCAAGTCAGCATATAATTGAATGCTCAATATTGTGGTTTTAACAGTGGTACTGTAGTGTTTATAGAATGCTTATGTGCCAGTCACTGCCAAACACTTTATATAGCATGATCTTCTGTATAAAGTGCTTAGGGACCGTCTCTGTCCAGTTCATTACTGTAGCCCCAGAACTCAGCCTTGTGCCTGGCACAAAGTAGGTATTCAGTTAAATTTTTGATGAATGAATGGTTTCACAAGGTAGGTGTTGTTTCTATATTGACTCCCTCGATCAAGATGAGGAAATGCAAGGCTCAGGGAGTTCAAATCATTGTGCTCATTGTGCTAGAAATTGGCAGGGCCTGCATTTGAATCCAGGTTGTCTGGCTATAGAGCTTGTGCTTTTACTCCACTGACCAGGGGTCCTTAACCTTTTTTGTGCCATGGATCCTTTTGGCAGCCTGGTGAAGCCTATGGACCCCTTCTTAGGATAACATTCTCAAATGCATAAATAAAAACATAGGATAACAGAGAAAATCAATTATATTGAAATGCTGCCATCAAAATATTTTTAAAAATTTATGATACAGCAATGTGCTTCTTTAATAACACATTAATAACAAGATCTACCAGAAGATCTAACAATTATGTAATTTTGTTGTAGTGAAGGGTGAAAATGCTATTTTGAGGTATCTGCATCCACTGTGATGTGATATGAAAGTATGTGTGATTTGTATTGTGACAGTCACAGGTCCTGGAAACATTACCATGATGCTTGCCTACATTCACAATTAAGGAACAGTTAACTTAGAGGTTCGTGAAAATAAAGATGTAATTTTTTTTCCGGTTCAAGTTCACATACCTCCTGAAATCTGTCCATGGACTCCCGGGAAGTTCAAGGTAAAGTTCAATGTAGTCACTGGTTGTTGATTCCCATAGGTCACTGGCAAAGACCTATGCGTGAGGACTTGGGCTGGGCTTTCAGAAATGGGCAGTCTTTGGGTGGGGAGGGCATTCTCTTCCCATGAGAGTCCTGCAAATGCAGAGGAGTCAGCAGTCATAGTGGTGGCAGAGTGGCCCCTTAGGGATTGGAGAAATGACTGTCAGTAGTTTTAGGGACCAGTTCATGTGGGATGATGCTGGACACAGAGAATTAGTTCAGATTGTAATGAGCTTGGGATTTGGGCTTAGACTGGGTCCATGGAGCCCAGGCAGACCACTTCCACTGAGCCCTAGCCTGGGAACTGGATGAAGTGGCTCCACTTACTGGCCTCCCATGGTCCCTGGCTTTGTGCATCCTGAATTATGGCTCCTTGATTATTATTTGTAGGTTCCTTTGGGCGTTCCTCATTCGCCGTGATTGGACACCTGTTTCTTTGCTGCTTCCATGTGAGCACAGCTATTCCTTGTAAAGGGTTGGATTTTAATTTAAGGAAATTTAGGACACCTGTGTGTGAATGACCCTGATTTTCAAAGAAATTAATGGTTGCATCAAAACCAAGCTTATATTTGTAGAAAATCACATGTTGCCAAATTCCCTCATCGAGACCCCTTTATTAAGTGACTAACTGTGGGCCACAGCAGCAGGCACTTAACAAAGACCATGGCAATGGGCCTCCCTTAACTAGAATCCCATCCCAGCTAAGTGGGATTTTGTTTTTACTTTTTTTTTTTTTTTTTTTTTTTTGGGCACGGGGGCTCT